>NC_092039.1:79799771-80099771 GCF_003086295.3 Arachis hypogaea | reverse complement strand
TATGATGTGCAGTAAAATGTTTTTGATATAAAACTGGTTGTTCTTATTATCTTTTGCTTAGAAATAAATAGAAAAACTTAAATATCAAGTCATATCTCAGCACCATAAAAATACAAGTCTTGAAAAATCTTCGTTGCATCCAACATGCTCCAAGTGTACAATTGCAGGAGGTATGTTTGTCCCTGAAACAGGAACATTCATCTAGTTGACAGCTGAACTTTCTTGAAAAATATTTTATTTCTTTTCTGTTGATTGTCTTATGAATGTGGTTACAAATCAATCAATTTTCTTGGGATTGAGGATTAGTGTTCAAGTACTGGGGATCTAATTTATTTTCCCAAGTCCCACTTGTAGATTGGGGAGAATGGAATGCACCAATGGAGTAGGAAGTCGATTATACAATTAACTGATACAATAAATATGGTTAGTATTTCGGGGGTTACCTGAAACTGTAGGTCATTCTCGGACGAGATCATCTGTACTGGTCGAAATGGTTGTATTCGACTTGTTGGACTTGGTGGTGGTGGTGATTCCTTCGTCCCTGGAGAGTGGGGGTACTTGCAAGGGACTCCGATGCTTAAGTTAGCAAAGGTATTAAGCAGGTATTAAGTTGAATCAGAGTATGAGTTATACCTGGGTGCTCCAGTGTATTTATAATAGTGTAGAAAGACCTTCCTTAGATAAGATAAGTTAGTTATCTTATCTTATCTTTATCTTCTAGCGAGGTCATCTTATCTTTAAGGGAACCGCCTTTATCTCTATAGGCTTGGGCTGCCCTTGGATTCGGGTCGTGTTCCTCTGTTTGGGCCCTTTATTGGACTTTTCTAGTAGTTTGGCCGAGCTCTTTGAGAAGAGGTCGGATTGTCCTGACCTGAAGAGGTTGGTCGCTTTGTCGGTAGAACATCCCGGGTCGGACAGCTCGACCCAGGGTATGAACAGTGCCCCTGCTCGAGCTTAGTCTTCCTTTTGAGGTCGAGTCTTAGGACTTCGATCCTTCTCGGGTGAAACCGAACTGGAGCATTTCGTCAATTTTATCTTTGTAGAGTTCCTTTTTGAATGCGGAACGTTTCTATTCTGTTTCCTCTGAAAGCGCGCGCTTTTGCATTAGTGTCCTGGCCTTGGGAATGCGCAAGGGTTTTTAATGCCCTCATTAATTGGTTTTTGATGCTCCGTTTCTCTTGGCTTTTATTTTGAATTTTATTCTCAAGAAACGGTTTTCTCTTCTCTTGCTTTTTGCTGTAACTTCCTCTTTTTCTTCTCTCCTTCTGTTTTCGTCTGGAAACTTGCGTTTTTGCATTTCTCTTGTGATGTCGCTTAGTAATTGTTGACGCTTTTGCTTCGAGGAGTCATCTTTTCATCGCTTCAGCCTTTCGAAGCTTTTCTCCAGGTTGGTTTCTACTTTCTGCTCTCTTACTTTCTTTTGTTGCTTTGCCTTTGGTTTTTTATAAAGCTTTTGATTTTTGCTTTAAATACATGCTAGGAAGTTTGATTCTCTTCGTATTACTTGTGTGCCTGTTTTTATTGTGAGGGAGTTTTTCTTGCTTTTGAAATGGTCCCTCTATATTCTAGGGTTTATACTGCTCGTTTTTCCTCTTTTGCGAGCTGCATGAACCTACTTATTTTTCCGGAAGATTGCTCCTTTGATGTTTTTTGTTTTGCTGATGAATCCCGTAAAAGGCTCGTTTTGATTTTTCTTCGCGTTGTTTTGCTTTTTGTTTGTTGGTGAGCTAAGACTGTGAATTTGGAAGGTAGCTATTTTGCCGGCTTTCTGGGATAATGACTCAATGTTTTTTTTTAGGATATTGCTTTCTGAGAAAGGGTTTCTCTTTGTCGTTGCTGTGGGTTTTGTCGGGACGTTTGGTCTTATAGTTTTTCCTGAATCCTTGTTTCCTGATTGCCTCCAAAGGATGCCCCTGGATCTTTTTGGTGTGGGTCCTAGGGCTTCCTTTTGCTGTTTGTACTGTGCTGGACTATGCTGGTTGAGTTGCTTTGATTTCGTCTGAGATATTTTTTCAGTAATCCACTCTCCTTTTTTGTTTGTAGGACTAGTTGGCCATGTCTTCTCCAAAAATATTGTAGAGACGTCCTCTAAGATCCCTGAGGAGATGTCCGATTGGTTGGACTCCCTTGTATTGATGTGTTTCTGTGGTAAATGCTGAATTCTATGCGGAGCTTAGAAAACATCACTGTCTCTGTAAGAGTGGAGATCAAGAGAAAAATTATGAATTGGTGGCACCTGATTCGGAAGAGAGGGTTTGTTTTCCTGTCCTGACCCAGGGGGAGCGCCCTTTCTTTTATGCTTACGACTATTTCTTCAGCCAGTTGGACATCACTTTTCCCTTTACTTCGTTTGAGACCGACCTGTTGTGGTCGTGTAATGTAGCTTCGTCCAAGTGAAGAACTGAAGATTGAGGGTTTAGAAGTTATAATAAATTCTCGTTGCAAGTATAGTTTCTAAACCAAGCAATTAACCTTTCTTACAAACGTTTTGGTTGTCACAAGTAACAAACCCAATGAAATTTATAAACCGAAGTATTCAAACATCGGGTCGTCTTCTCAAGGAATTGTAGGAAAGTATGATTTATTATTGGATATGGAAGATAGTGTTTGGATTTGAAAAGGTTTTGAACAGGAGAAATAAATTTCAGAAATTAATAAATTAATAACGAAGAAATCTCTTGGCAAGGTATCAAAACTGGAAGTCCTATCCTAGTTATCCTTATCAATGGTGATGAGAATTATACTTTTGCTCCCACTAAGTCAACCTCTAACTACGAAGGACAGTTAAGTGGACAAATTAATTTAACACCTAAAGTCCTAGTACACTCCTTAAGGAAAGACTAGAGTTATAGGAATCTAAATTAATCAGCAAGAATAATCATTATCAATCACGATGAGTTTGACAGCTCAAGAGTTACCAATTAATCAACCAAAGCCAATAGTAAATAATCTAAATTATAAATAGGGAAAAACAATCATGAGTCTGAAATACCTCAAATTATATTAATTAAGAAAATCAATCCCAACATGAAAAAGTTCATAAGCCAAATAGGCAACATAAGTAATACAAGCATTAAAGCATCTAAAAGTAAAAGAGAAATATAAAGTAAAAGGAATATTGAACCTGATGAAGAGTCGAAATCCTAAATCCTTTAAGAGGAATCCTAATCCTAAATCCTAAGAGAAAGGAGAGAACCTCTCTCTCTAAAAACTACATCTAAAACCTAAAATTGTGAGTAATGATTGAATGATTTCATTCTGCTCCACTCCCAGCCTCTAATCTGTGTTTTCTGGGCCGAGGACTGGGTTGAAATGCGGCCCAAAATCTCTGCCAGCGACTTTTGTAATTCTGCAGATCGCGCACGTCACGCGGCCGCGTCGTCCATGCGATTGCGTCACTCAACGTTTTTTGTACCATGCGTGCACGTCATCCATGCATTCGCGTCGTTCGTGCAGCTTCCAATCCGCGCGGTCGTGTCAGGTACGCGAATGCGTCACTCTGATTTCTTCCATTTCGCACGGTCGCGTGAGCCATGCGACCGCGTGATTTCTCGCTGATCATCTTCTCAATTCCTTGTATTCCTTCCACTTTTGCACGCTTCCTCTTTATTCCTTACGCCATTCTTGCCCTCTAAAGCCTGAAACACTTAACACACAGATCACGGCATCGAATGGTACGAAGGAAGATAAAAATATACAACTAAAAGGTCTTTAGGAAGCAAGTTATCAATCATAGAATTTTTTTAGGAAGGAATTGTAAATACATGCAAATCATATGAATAAGTGGGTGAAGACTTGATAAAATCACACAATTAAATACAATATGAATCATAAAATAGCAGTTTATCAACCTCCCAACACTTAAACATTAGCATGTCCTCATGCTAAGCTCAAGAGAAGCTATAAGGGAGTGAAGAGGAATGATAGAATGTATGAAATGCAATCTATCTATGTGAATGCAACTACATGCTAAAATGATTCTACCTACTTGGTGAAAAAGTAAATAAATCTTTCAAGAACAAATATGAACTGGATTTCACTAATTCAAATCACAAAATACAATATAAATAACTTCCAAGAAGAAGATAGCTCATGAAAGCAGGGAACATAGAATTAAGCACTGAACCCTTACTGGTATTGTATATCATTCTAACTCTCAAGTGTCTAGGGTCAATTCTCTCAATTCTCTACTAATCTTGCTTTCTATAGCTTGCTTTTTATCTAACAATCAACAAAAAATTTAATGCACCAATACACAAATCAAGAGGTCTTTTAAGGGTTGTAATGGGTTTAGGGTCAAGGTAGGATTGTATTTGGCCAAGTAGACTAAAATCTAAATCCTTAATTAACATAAACTTTCCACCTAACTTAGGATAATCCATGTAATATAAAATCAATAACTACCCATTAACTGCATTTACTACATATTTATGAATTCCAAGTTTTGAGTACAGTACAATTGCATTGCTATTGCCATTTACTTTGGGGCATTTTGTCCCTTTTTTATTTTTTTGCTCCTTTTTTTCTTTTCTTTTTTCTCTTTTTTTTTTCTATTTTTCTTTTCTTAATAATTTTTTTTCAATGCATATGATTAAGGTTTTGAATGCATAAACATGTTCTTAACATTTTTCACATTTTCACACAAAGTATAACATACTCAATTCTCAAACCAAACGTTTCCAAACCTACTTTCCCCACACTTAATTCATGAGCACTCTCACTAGTTTAAGCTAATCAAGGATTCAAATTAAGGACATTATTATTTTCTGCTTAGAGTTAGTGATGAGCTAAAGTAAAGAACAAGGGGTAAAATAGGCTCAACATTGGTTTGCAAAGGATAATAAAAGGTAAGGCCATATGGGTATGTAAGCTCAGTGAAACAAGGCCTCAATCATATAAGTGCATGCATAAATTGGAAATATAGAATGAAGCAAGACAAAGATCACAATTTTAGAGAGAAAAACACACACCAAAAATAAAATATTGGTTGGTAAAATGCAACCAATCAAGTAGGCTCAAAATCTCACTGGTTTTGTGTGTTCGAGCTCTAAATCATGTTCTAAAATAATATTTCTTCAAACAAGTTTGTCAAAAAGTTTTTAATTTAAATTAGTGAAATACTATAAAAAGTTTCTTGAAAAAGAAAATATTACTTCAACTAAGTAATGGTAATATATGCACAAAATCAAACAAACATGCAAATGCAACAACTAATTTAACGTTGGTGTTGAGACAGGAAGGTACTAACCCACAGAGATCGGTATCGACCTCCCCACACTTAAAGAGTGCACCGTCCTCGGTGCATGCAAAGCTATACAGGTGGGCGGGGGTTGTGGTTCCTCAGCTGGTGCTCTTAGTAGAGTCTTTCTCTTTACCCTTCCTGGTGGCCATCCTGAAAAGGGAGAAGAGAAAGGGACATGAAGTCAAAGGGATAGAGCAGAGAGGAGGGCAGTATGAGTGATAATCATGCCAAAGTAAAGAAGAATGTCGTTAACACATAGTCGTGACTCCATGAAATTAGGACAACAATGGAAACAGGGCATGATAAATTGAGGCAATTAGATACAAGATGTTTATTGGCATGCTGGCAAAGGCATGAGTAGCATAAATCAAGCATTAAAAGCCATAATGTATTATTAGTCGTAAGAAACTAACAATAATGTTTGTATTAACAATTATATTCAATTAATAAAATAGTGGAAAGGGTTTTGTGAAAAATAGGCATTAGAGTAGAAGGATAGAATAATGAAGAATGCATAATGCCATATGGGCTTTTTCACAAACACTTAGCATGCATGGTAAATAAGTTATTGAAAGTGTTAAATTGAACATGCAAGCAACCCTATAAAAAGTAATATATAATTGTCAAACAATTCCTTAATAATTCACAAGCAAAATATGGAAAATAATGACCCAAATAAATTTCCAACACCAAATAAAAGAAAAAGAAAGAAAAAGAAAGGAAGGAAGAAAGAAATAAGAAGGGAAAGAAAAGATTTAGATTTGGGAAAGAAAAATGATAGTTGGCTGATTTGGATAGGCTATGCGGCGCTGGTGACGCGGACGCGTGAGTGACGCGTTCACACGGATAGCACGTCTATGAAATGATGTGGATGCGTCATCCACGCGGTCGCGTGGATCGATTTGTGCCATTAGCGCGAGGGCAGCCTCGCAGTCGCGCAACTCTCTGTTTGAAACTCATATTGCCAAATCTTTGGGTGACGCAGTCGCGTGGTTGACCCGATCTCGTGGATGGCCTAAATTTGAAAACGGCACGGACGCATGGGGCATGCGTACGCGTGGCAGGGCTTGTGCTTCTAGCACGAGTCCAGCCCAATTCTAGCTCAACTTTCGGCCATACACCCTTTTTACGTCGATTTTGAGGCACGCGTTCGCGTGGGTGACGCGGACGCGTGGGAGGCGTTCTTCTCACATGATGCGGATGCATCATCGACGCGGTCGCGTGGACCAATTTGTGCCAAAGGCGTGCCTCCAGCCGCGCTTTCGCGTGATTCTCTGTTCAGTTTTCTTTTCTTCCGAATACACTTGTGACGCGGACGCGTCAGCGGCGCTTACGCATCACGTGCGTGATTTTTTTATTTTATTTTTTTATAATATAGTATGCAGAATGCAAAATACAATGAATGTTATGCAGAAATTCCAGGTTCAAACAAAATTCAAAAACAAAGCAAAATGGAAAAGGGAACGATCATACCATGGTGGGTTGTCTCCCACCTAGCACTTTTAGTTAAAGTCCTTAAGTTGAACATTGATGAGCTTCCTGCTATGGTGGCTTGTGCTTGAATTCGTCCAGAAATCTCCACTAATGTTTGGAATGCAAGCATCCTCCGGGGTCCCAAACAAGGTACGTAAAGCCCTTAGGTGAGTTCAAACAGGTTTCAAGGTTCCCGAGGTGTTGAATGTCAGAATAGATTCCAGGATCCCAAACTTTACTTTTACACCCGTATTTGTCTTGATCTGCATTTTTCCAGCCAGGTGGTGAGCAATCTGAATCCTCACTGCAGTGACCAAACAGCTTCCGAGATCCTTTCAATTGAGCTTGACACCAATCCTCGCACCTCAATTTGAAGTGTGAAACCTCATTGAATCTTGCATACCAGCTCTGAGTGCGAGTCATTTCCCTTTTGCTCTTAAAGCCGCAAAGAGCTCTAAGTTGGCCATCTGTCTCAAGTAAACCATATTCAAGTGGAAAAGTAAAGATAAAAGCTAAGGATTTTACCCACTTGAAGTTTGTATTTGGTGGTAATGGCCTTGGGATAGGTGTTTCCAGTGGTTCTGCAAGCTCTACTCCCTTGTGGTCTTCTGTAAATTCCTCCACTTCTTTGCAAACTTCTGCAACTTCAACCATATCTTGATCAAAGTCTTCGATATCTTCCTCATCACTTGAGTCATAATTGGGAGGTTGAGAAAAGTCTACCTCTGCATCATCCTCGTATTCACTTGGGGAAGATTCTTCTGTCTCAAAGAATTCACTTACGGATGCAAGTTCATCACTAAGAGAACTTGACTTGTGATTATCATCATCAAGGGAACTTGCATCTTGGGTTATTCCGTCCAGTTCTTCATAAAATACTTGCATTGGAGGTTGTGCATTATCCTCCTTAGCATCAATTGTAATATCCTTGACGGAATTCTCCACAACTTTGGATTCCTGCGGAGATTCGGATCTCCTAAATCTTCAACCAATTCTTCTTCTTCTATACTGACAGTTTCCTCTACTTGTTCTATTACGAAGTTATGCTCTATACTATCTACTAGAGTCTCTACTATCTCTTTCATGCTATGTTTTTCATTAGATTCTCCACATGAAGTCATGGGGGTCTATTGAGTGTCCGAACGTCTGAAAGATAATTGATTTATTGCTCGCTTCAGTTGATGAAGGGTTGCATTAAATTGGTCCACTGATTCTTCGAAGCGAACCTGTGAATCTTGTCTTGATGGATATAGACATGGTGCATAGGAGAGTGGTGGTTCTTGGGAGTAATTGGATTGGCGTTGGGGCGGATAAGGATCATATGGTGGCGAATGGCGAAAAGAAGCTTGTGAGTGTGGTGGTTCGAAGCTATGTCGAGAGGATGGTCTCTGGGCATAGGGTGGGGCTTGTTGGTAACTACAAGGGGGTCCACCAAAATCTATCAGTTCGGTATGCATTGTAGAATGGTCTCTGTTCATGATATCTTGGAAGGTGTTGTTACCTCAAGGGTTGATCATATCCTCTTGGCTCCATCCATCTTTGATTACTTAGACCGCAATGCATATTCCAGTTATAGCTTCCATTCCTTTCAACAAAATTAGAACCAAACTCAAAGTGAGAGGGGTGAGAATTCATAGTAATTATCAGAAATAGGAAGGAAAAATAGAAACAGATAAACAAGTAAAAGAAAAATATTTACAATAACCAATAAGAAGGCACACGTTTGCAATTCCCTGGCAACAGCGCCATTTTGAAGAACCGAAGATTGATGGTTTAGAAGTTATAATAAATTCTCGTTGCAAGTATAGTTTCTAAACCAAGCAATCAACCTTTCTTACAAACTTTTTGGTTGTCACAAGTAACAAACCCAATAAAATTTATAAACCGAAGTATTCAAACCTCGGGTCGTCTTCTCAAGGAATTGCAGGGAAGTATGATTTATTACTGGTTATGGAAAATAGTGTTTGGGTTTGAAAAGGTTTTGAACAGGAGAAATAAATTGTAGAAATTAATAAATTAATAACGAAGAAATCTCTTGGCAAGGCATGAAAACTGGAAGTCCTATCCTAGTTATCCTTATCAATGGTGATGAGAATTATACTTTTGCTCCCACTAAGTCAACCTCTAACTACGAAGGTCAGTTAAGTGGACAAATTAATTTAACACCTAAAGTCCTAGTCAACTCCTTAAGGAAAGACTAGAGTTATAGGAATCTAAATTAATCAGCAAGAATAATAATTATCAATCACGATGAGTTTGACAGCTCAAGAGGTACCAATTAATCAACCAAAGCCAATAGTAAATAATCTAAATTATAAATAGGGAAAAACAATCATGAGTCTGAAATACCTCAAATTATATTAATTAAGAAAATCAATCCCAACATAGAAAAGTTCATAAGCCAAATAGACAACATAAGTAATACAAGCATTAAAGCATTTGAAAGTAAAAGAGAAATATAAAGTAAAAGAAATATTGAACCTGATGAAGAGTCGAAATCCTAAATCCTTTAAGAGGAATCCTAATCCTAAATCCTAAGAGAGATGAGAGAACCTCTCTCTCTAAAAACTACATCTAAAACCTAAAATTGTGAGTACTGATTGAATGATTTCATTCTGCTCCACTCCCAGCCTCTAATATGTGTTTTCTGGGCCGAGGACTGGGTTGAAATGCAGCCCAGAATCTCTGCAAGCGACTTTTGTAATTTTGCAGATCGCGCACGTCACGCGGCCGCGTCGTCCACGCGATCACGTCACTCAGCATTTTTCGTACCACGCGTGCGCGTCGTCCACGCATTCACGTCGTTCGTGCAGCTTCCAATCCGCGCGGTCGCGTCAGGTACGCGAACGCGTCACTCTGATTTCTTCCGTTTCGCGCGGTCGCATGAGCCATGCGACCGCGTGACTTCTCGCTTTTCATCTCCTCAATTCCTTGTATTTCTTCCACTTTTGCATGCTTCCCCTTCGTTCCTTACGCCATTCCTACCCTATGAAGCCTGAAACACTTAACACATAGATCACGGCATCGAATGGTACGAAGGAAGATAAAAATATACAACTAAAAGGTCTTTAGGAAGCAAGTTATCAATCATAGAATATTTTTAGGAAAGAATTGTAAATACATGCAAATCATATGAATAAGTGGGTAAAGACTTGATAAAACCACACAATTAAATACAATATGAATCATAAAATAGCGGTTTATCACCCAGCTTCATCCAAACTCCTGGGGCTTTATTAAGATTTTTTAGCTTCTTTGTCAAGAATTGAATGTTACCCCTTCTCAAACTCTTTTCCTCTATTTGTTTGTTTTAACTAAGCCCGGGATTTCTTCAAAAAAGAAAGCCTCGTGGGTTTCTTTTAGATCTACACAAGGACATAAGGTTTTTACCATGTATGACGAGTCCTTTAGGGACTTCAAAAATTATTTTTTCAAGGTTCGAGCTGTTGAGGGAGCTCGTCCCTTTTTTCTGGAAGCGAATGGTAAGCCATCCTTCCCTTTGCATTGGCAGTAGAATGTAGTAGTATCCCGATATACGTGGAAAATGCTTGATGAGATCGAACAGGCCTTTGTGACGGTTTTGGAGGATCTTTGGGGGGAACCTCCTCATCTGGATACCAAAAAATCTTTGGGAAACCCCTCCCTCGTCCGGAATGCATTGGGTATTACTTGATATATACTATTTCTTGTTTTTGCTTTTCTCCTTTTTTCCTGGTCTATAAAACTGTTGTTTTTCATTTTTCAGAGATGGCCAAGAATAATGATGCAATGAAGGCCTTCAAAAAGGCGAGAAAAGCTACTGCAGCTTAAAACACCTCGGCCCGGGTGGATGGGGAAGGGTCCTCTCAGGTCTCATTGAAGCCGTCTGTGCCGAGTTCTCCTGGCCCGAGGAGAATGATCCCTACTCCTCGGGTTCGTTTAGTGGATCCTCCACAGTCTTCTACTGTTGCTGTGGTTTCTTCTTCGGCCGTCCCTCCTTCCAAAAGACCTCAAACCGTTGAACCTTTCAATCTGGATGCCCCTGATTTTGACCCCATTGGCTTTGTCGACCAGCAGATTGCTCCTTATGGTGCCCTCTCCCTGGATGATGTTTCTCTCCTTCATCACTTAGATTTTATAACTCGAAGTAGCATTAAGATGGCTCATATGGGAGCTGCCCTGTATCGAACTGCTCAAAATCTTCCTCTGCATGATACCAAAGCCTTTATAGAGGAAGCTAAGTGAGAGTTCGACCGGATGAAGGGCCTGAAGGAAGAGCTCGAAGTGAAGGTGACTAAATTGGAGAAGGCGCTGGAGGGGGAGAAGGCCAGCTCTCTTGCCTTAGCGGCTTCTGTGCAGTTGGCTGAGGACACGGCATTGAAGCACAAAGACAGCTATGTCACGACCTACCGGGAAGTGATGCGTCTCAGAGAGGAGTTAGAGTCGGCCCGGGTTGATTATTTTGAGCTCCAGGGTTACCTTGTAGGCAGCGTAACTGCTACTTATGAGAACCTGAAGGAGCAGGTTCGGGTTCTTGCCCCGGAGGTCGACCTTGCTTTATTTAGTTTGGATAATGTTGTGAAGGATGGAAAGATTGTCCCCGACGATCCCGATGATGATGATGTTGAGCCTCCCTCTGAGCCTGTCGCCAAAGCTTCTATTGTGTCGGCTTCTTCAGCTCCTGCTCATCCCGAATCAGATCCTGATTGCCAAATCTTGAATCGGGATGACGGGACAGTGGACGCAGTGCCTCTCCAGACTCGCCCTCCTTCACCCTGTGCTGATGCTGCCGAGAAGCCTTCGGGTGTTTAAGTGATTTTTGTAATTACTTGTGTAGATAGCCCGGCTTGTGGGCTTTTAGAACTCTTTATTTTGCTGACTTTTGACACTTTTTTAGTTGCTGGTTTAGCAAATTTATTTTGATAAACAAAGTAGTTTCCAGGCTATTTGGGCTGAACTTGGTGGCCTCTGAAGCTGGCTATTATTATAACTTTGTGTTTTTATATCATGTCTGTCTGCGCTTGTCTTGGTATCTTCGTAGGCTTTGGGAGTGTTGGAACTTTGTCTGACATGATCGGCTTGATTCCTTTTGCTTGACTCTGTTTTCAGCAATTCATTTTATTTGAACTTTGTTCAGGTCTTTGTTAGGAATTATAACGCTGAGGTTGCCGATTTCTTCAGGTCGGTTAGTGTCCGAGTTGTTTGTTTGTAACCCTCTTTTTTGGACCTCATTTAGGTCTCTTTCAGGGGTTACTTTTGTAGCTTTATGTTTTGGGTCGACTTCATCATGTCGGGTCCTTCTAAGTTATTTTGTAATCCTCTTTCTTGGACCTTGTTTAGATCTTTTTCAGGGATTACTTTTATAACTTGTATACTTTGGGCCGACTTTATCATGTCGGGTCCTTCTAAGTTATTTTGTAATCATCTTTCTTGGACCTTGTTCAGGTCTCTTTCAGTGATTACTTTTATAACTTTTATCACGTCGGGCTCTTCTAAGTTATTTTTGTAATCCTCTTTCTTGGACTTTGTTCAGGTTTCTTTCAGGGATTACTTTTATAACTTGTTTTGTGGGAGTCCGACTTCATCATGTCGGGCTCTTCTAAGTTATTTTTGTAATCCTCTTTCTTGGACCTTGTTCAGGTCTCTTTCAGGGATTACTTTTATAACTTGTTTTGTGGGAGTCCGACTTCATCATGTCGGGCTCTTCTAAGTTATAGTAATCCTCTTTTATAGGGCTGGCCAGACCTCTTTCCAGGACTTTACTTATAACTTCGGTTTTTGCGACTGGTCTGACTTCTTTATGTCGGTCAGCCTTTAAGTTATTTTATAGCAAAACATTTTATTAGGACCTCGTCAGGTCCTTTATATGGATCACTTTCTATAACTTCTTGCATTATTCTTTTTTCATCTTTGCCGATTTTGTAGAGATTGGATTTTAACCCTCGTTTGGTCGACCTTTTAATGAATTTGGTTTTCATTTTTGGTCTTTATCGTGATCGCATAGTGAATTTGACTTTCACTTTCTGTCGATCTGTAGCTTTATAATCGGATGATGAATGTTTCAGATTAATGCGGCTTGAGCATTTGCAGAAGATCTGAACAGATTTTATTTAAAAAAGAATGCAAATATATACATGCGAGGGGTCAATTCCCTAAGTCGGGTGATTTGTAGGTCTTGACTTGGCGCCTCGTTAAAAAACCCTTTCAGGAAAAAGAGTACGCCTTATCTCAAGATCCTTTATCATCCCTAACTATAGTACCTTCTTAGGTTGCAGGCGTGCCATGACCTAGGAAGATCCCGCCCATCGAGTTCGAACAGTCTGTAGTAGCCCTTCCCAAGTACTTCTATGACTCGATAGGGTCCTTTCCAGTTTGCTGCCAGCTTTCCTTCTCCAGGTCGAGTTGTTCCGATGTCATTTCGGATTAGGATGAGGTCGTTCTCAGCAAAAGCTCGCTGTATTACCTTTTGATTATATCTGGAAGCCATTCGTCGTTTTAATGCTTCTTCCCTAATCCGGGCTCCTTCTCGGACTTCTAGAAGTAGGTCGAGCTCTTCCCTTTGAAGTTGGGAGTTGGCTTCTTCGCTATAGTGGATCACTCTATGCGACCTTTCTTCGATCTCCACTGGGATCATTACCTCCATTCCATACGCTAATCGGAAAGGTGATTTCTTTGTAGTGGAATGTGGCGTTGTTCGATATGCCCATAAGACTTGTGGGAGCTCCTCGACCCAGGCTCTTTTTGCGTCCTGTAATCTCCGTTTTAACCCAGCCAGTATGAATTTGTTGGCAGCTTCGGCTTGTCCATTGGCTTGGGGATGTTCTACGGAAGTGAATTACTGTTTTATATTTAAGTCGGCCACTAGCTTTTTGAAGCCTACATCTGTGAACTAGGTACCATTGTCTGTGGTGATGGAGTATAAAACCCCAAACCTCGTGACAATGTTCCTATATAGGAATTTTCGACTTCTTTGAGTAGTGGCATTAGCTAGGGGTTCTGCCTCGATCCACTTTGTGAAATAGTCTATCTCCACTATGAGGAACTTGACTTGTCTCGATCCCTGAGGGAAGGGTCCGAGAAGGTCGAGTCCCCATTTTGCGAATAGCCAAGGTGAGGTTACACTGATGAGCTCCTCTAGTGGGGTGATGTGAAAATTGGCATGTTTCTGACACGATGGACATGTCTTTACGAACTTTGTGGCTTCCTTTTGTAGAGTTGGCCAATAGAATCTTGCGCGAAGTACTTTTTTGGTAAGTGCCTGTGCTCCTAGGTGATTGCCATAAATGCCACTGTGTACTTCTTCTAGGACTTCCTTTGTGCTAGAAGTCGGTACACATTTTAACAATGGTATTGAAATCTCTCTTTTGTATAGAGTATCGTTTATGATAGTGTAGTATTGTGCCTCCCATTTCAACCTCTTTGCCTCCTTTTCTTCTGTGGGGAGTGCTTCTGTTTTGAGGTAGTTAATTATGGGAGTCATCCATCCTTGATCCTGACTTGTTATGGTCAGGATTTTTTCTTCTTCTGAGATTGATGGATTTTGTAGAATTTCTTGGATGAGGCTTCTATTGTTGCCCCCTGGTTTGGTGCTGGCTAGTTTTGAGAGTGCGTCAGCTCGGGCATTCTGTTCTCGGGGTATGTGACGGACCTCATATTCTCCGAGTTGTCCGAGCTGTTCCCTGGTTTTGTCCAAGTATTTTTTCATAGTGGGGTCTTTGGCTTGATAGCTTTCTGTTATTTGCGAAGTGACTACCTGTGAGTCGCTGAAGATGATAAGCTTTTGAGCTCCAACTTCCCTAGCCAGCTTCAAACCAACTAGCAGTGCCTCATATTCCGCTTGGTTGTTTGAGGCAGAGAAACCGAATTTGAGAGAGAGTTCGATTTGGGTTCCTTGGTCGCTTTCAATTATCACACCCGTACCATTTCCAGTTTTATTTGAGGACCCGTCGACGTAGAAATTCCATTCTATGGGGGTTTTCGGTGTATCTGTAAATTCTGCAATGAAGTCGGCCAGGTATTGTGACTTGATGGCTATCCGCGCTTCGTATTTAAGATCAAATTCGGACAACTCGACTGTCCATTGCAAGATTCTGCCTGCCAGGTCTGTTTTCTGTAAGATCCTTTTTATGGGCTGGTTGGTCCGGACCCTGATGGTGTGGGATTAGAAGTATGGACGGAGTCATCGAGATGTTAGTATGAGAGCATAGGCAAACTTCTCTATTTTTTGGTAGTTCAGCTCGGCTCCCTGTAGCGCTTTACTGATGAAGTATATGGGTTGCTGCCCATTGTCATCTTCTCGGACTAGTGTTGAGGCTACTGCCCAACTTTCTGCTGCGAGGTACAATATGAGTGGTTCTCCTTCCTGTGGCCGAGTTAGGATAGGTAGATGTCCCAGGAATCTTTTGAAATCTTGAAAGGCTTGCTCACACTCCGTTGTCCATTCAAACTTCTTTCCCTTCCTTAGAGTAGCGTAGAAGAGAAGAGATCTTATTGCCGATCCGGCTAGAAATCTGGACAAGGCTGCCAACCTCCCGTTAAGTTGTTGTACCTCTTTGACACTAGTCGGACTCTTCATGTTGAGTATGGCCCGGCATTTATCCGATTTTGCTTCGATTCTTCTCTGTGTAAGCATAAAGCCCAAGAATTTGCCAGCTTCCACTGCGAAGGTGCATTTTGCGGGATTGAGTCGCATGCCATGTCGTCTTATAGTGTCGAATACTTGGGTTAGGTTGGACAATAACATCTCTTCATTTTGTGTCTTTATGAGCATGTCGTCCACGTAGACTTCCATGATTTTTCTGATATGATCCAAGAAGACCTTATTCATTAATATCTGATAAGTAACTCCCACATTTTTAAGACCGAAAGGAATGACGATGTAGCAGTAGTTTACTTTTGGGGTTAAGAATGAAGTTTTTTCTTAGTCAGGTGGATACATTGGGATTTGATTGTATCCCGAGTATGCGTCCATAAACGAGAGGTATTTATATCCGAAGGAGGCATCGACTAGTGCATCGATACTTGGGAGTGGATAAGGATCTTTTGGGCAGGCTTTATTGAGATCAGTGTAGTCGGTGCACATTCGCCACTTCCCATTTGATTTTTTCACCAAGACGACGTTAGCTTGCCATAGTGGGTATTTGACTTCTCTTATGAATCCTGCCTCCAGTAGAGCTTGTACCTGCTCTTCCACAGCTTGAGAGCGTTCTGGTCCGAGCTTCCTACGCCTCTATTGCACTGGCCGAGATCCTGGGTAGACTGCTAGCTTGTGGCACATTAACATGGGGTCTATGCCTGGCATGTCTGCGACCTTCCATGCAAAGAGGTCAACGTTATCTCGTAAAAATTGTATGAGTGATTCCTTTATGTCTCTATGTAGGATTGTGCCGATACTGGTTGTTTGGTCCGGGGTATCCCCAATCTAGACTTTCTCTATTCTGCCTTCAGGTTGTGGGTGAAGTTCTTCCCGCCTCTGAACTCCACCGAGCTCGATTGTGTGGAATTCTTTTTCTCTGCTTCTGAGGTCTAGACTTTCATTATAACAGCGGCGTGCTGTCTTCTGATCTGCTTTTATTATAGCTATCCCTTCTGGAGTTGGGAATTTCATGCATAGATGTGGAGTTGAGACTTTTGCACCAAGCTGATTTAATATTGTCCGGCCTATTAAGGCGTTATAGGCTGAACCAACGTCGACCACGATGTAATTTATCTTGAGTGTTCTTGATTGGTTTCCTTTTCCAAAGGTTATGTGTAATGAGATGTATCCCAGTGGTTGAACCGGGGTGTCTCCTAGTCCGAACAGGCTGTTCGGATATGCTCTAAGTTCCTTTTCTTCCACACCGAGCTTGTCGAAGGCAGTTTTGAACAAGATGTCGGCGGAGTTCCCCTGGTCTATCAATGTATGGTGGATGTTTGCATTTGCCAGTATAACCGTGATGACCTTGGGATCATCGTGTCCTGAAATTACCCTGGATGCATCTTCTTTGGTGAAGGTAATCGGGGGGATGTCGGGTGCTTCTCCCTTTCCCTCGACATGATATACCTCTTTAAGATATCTTTTGCGAGATGATTTGGAGACTCCTCCTCCTGCAAATCCGCCGTGTATCATGTGGACGTGTCTTTCTGGTGTACGGGGTGACTTCTCGGCTCGTCCAGCATCTTCTTTCCTTCTTCTTTTTCTTTGCTCATCGTCCCGGGTGGCCAGAAACCGATCTAGCTTCCCCTCTCTTACTAGCTTTTCGATGACATTTTTCAAGTCAAAACATTCATTGGTGGAATGCCCGCAGATTCGATGGTATTCACAATATTCAGCTCGATTTCCTCCTCTTTTTTTGCCTTTGAGTGGTCGAGCTGGGGGTATTCTTTCAGTGTTACATACCTCTCTGTAAACATCCACGAGAGACACCCGAAGGGGGGTGTAATTGTGATATTTTTTGGATTCTTTATTTTTATCCCAGGAGATGAATCCGGATTTCGAGGTCTCTCCTAGTCGAGAGTTTTCCTCCATGTTGATGTATTTTTCTGCTCGTTCTTGTACTTCTTTCAGAGATGCGGGGTGTTTTTTCGATATAGATTGGCTAAAAGGTCCCACTTGCAAACCATTGATGAGGCCCATAATGGCAGCCTCTGTTGGTAGGTTCTGTATGTCTAGGCGTGTTTTGTTGAATCTTTCCATGTAGTTACGGAGAGTTTTTCGTTCTCCTTGCCTGATTCCTAATAGACTTGGAGCGTGCTTAGCCTTGTCTTTTTGGATGGAGAATCTTGCCAAAAACTTCTTGGCCAAGTCGTCAAAACTCGAGATGGACCTAGGAGGTAGATTGTTGAACCATCTAATCGCCGTCTTTGTTAAGGTAGTCAGAAATGCTTTGCAACGAACTGCATCTGAGGCATCGGTGAGGTACATTCTACTTCTGAAATTGCTGAGATGATGGCCAAGATCTGTAG
The DNA here is from genome assembly GCF_003086295.3 of Arachis hypogaea. Classification (NCBI taxonomy): domain Eukaryota; kingdom Viridiplantae; phylum Streptophyta; class Magnoliopsida; order Fabales; family Fabaceae; genus Arachis; species Arachis hypogaea. Next base: position 80,082,133 of record NC_092039.1, on the reverse strand, counting down.
TACCGTCGTACAAAGTCATATCTAGGAGTTTAAAGTCTTTAGAGATTTTGGTCTTCATGATCTCCTTGGTGAATGGATCTTGTTCCTTGCGGGAGCTATCCTCATGAGGGGATCGGTTGGCTTTGGTTTTGAGATTGGCTTCGAGTTTTAGGAGTTTGTCCTCCAATTCCCAGCGTCGCCTTATTTCCTTCTGTAGGTCTTTCTCCGCCTCTCGTTGACGTAAGGCGTCTTCCTCAAGTTGTTATAAACGATCTTGAAGTATCTCCATGGCTTCCGCATTTGAATTTTTTTTGTTGTTAAGTTGAAGAGTATCCTTTGGGGTAATGTCCGCGTTTTTGTGCGGCGTTCTATCCTCTAGATCTGAATTGTGATCGTTGTCATGGTAGTCCGCCATAATGATGGGATGACTTCCAGGTCCCCGGTAATGGTGCCAATATTTCGAGGATTACCTAAAATTGTAGGTCGATCTCGGACGAGATCTTCTGTGCTGGTCGGAATGGTTGTGTTTGACTTGTTGGACTTGGTGGTGGTGCTGATTCCTTCATCCCCGGAGGGTGGGAGGTACCTGCAAGGGACTCCGATGCTTAATTTAGCAAGGGTATTAAGCAGGTATTGAGTAGAATCAGAGTATGAGTTATACCTGGGTACTCCAGTGTATTTATAATAGTGTAGAAAGACCTTCCTTAGATAAGATAAGTTAGTTATCTTATCTTATCTTTATCTTCTAGCGAGGTCATCTTATCTTTAAGAGAACCGCCTTTATCTCTATAGGCTTGGGCTGCCCTTGGATTCGGGTCGTGTTCCTCTGTTTGGGCCTTTTATTGAGCTTTCCTGGTAGTTTGGCCGAGCTCTTTGAGAAGAGATCGGATTGTCCTGACCTGAAGAGGTCGGTCGCTTTGTTGGTAGAACATCCCAGGTCGGATAGCTCAACCCAGGGTATGAATAGTTAGGCTGATCTGCATTTAAATTACCTACGACACTAATCTAATACAAAGATTTATGCATGCTTGTAAACTTGGAATATCTAGTCAATCCTTGATGTTGGAGGCACTCTTTATTATGATCATGTTTGCTTACATATATATCATTATAACTATTTTTCTAATTATTTTTACTTACTTACTTATGTCACTTTTTTCAAGTGATTGTTTGCCTAATTCTAAATTATTGGTTAAGCATATCAAGATATGCAAACATAGAACCAATATCTAATAAATAGTTAGGATTTTGCACCTAAATAGAAGATTTTGATTTTTAAATGAACAAGAGAGAACTATATGCTTTACTGATTTAAATATTTGAAAACCCCTCAACTTGCTTATTGTTTGGCTGGATTTTTGACTTGGAAGGATTCACGTTCTGACTTGTAATGGGTATCTGGTGGACGAAATTGTGATTGCCCTCTTTGTATTTGCATGAGATTTATTTAATGGCTCTTTGGCATATGTGATCACAACTACGTTCAACTAACCAGCAAGTGTACTGGGTCGTCCAAGTAATAAACCTTACGTGAGTAAGGGTCGATCCCACAGAGATTGTTGGTATGAAGCAAGCTATGGTCACCTTGTAAATCTCAGTTAGGCAGATTAAATTGGTTTATGGTGAGTTCGAAAATTAATAATAAATAGAAAATAAAAGGGATAGAAATACTTATGTAAATCAATGGTGGGAATTTCAGATAAGTGTGTGAAGATGCTGTGCTCCTCTCGTATCTCTATTTTCTTATTACATTCATCCAATCCTTCCTACTCCCTTCCATGGCAAGCTGTATGTAGGGCATCACCGTTGTCAATGGCTACATCCCATCCTCTCAGTGAAAACGTTCCTATGCTCTGTCACAGCACGGCTAATCATCTGTCGGTTCTCAATCAGGTTGGAATAGAATCCCTTGATTCTTTTGCGCTTGTCATCACGCCCAGCCTTCAGGAGTTTGAAGCTCGTCACAGTCATTCAATCCCAGAATCCTACTCGGAGTACCACAGACAAGGTTTAGACCTTCCGGATCCTCATGAATGCCGCCAACTATCTAGCTTATACCACGAAGATTCTGTTGGGGAATCTAAGAGATATGCGCCCGGCCTAAAGTAGAACGGAAGTGGTTGTCAATCACGCGCATTCATAGGTGAGAATGATGATGAGTGTCACGGATCATCACATTCATCAAAGTTAAGTGTAACGTATATCTTGGAATAAGGATAGAAGAGAATTGAATAGAAAGTAATAATAATTGTATTGAAACTTGAGGTACAGCAGAGCTCCACACCCTTAATCTATGGTGTGCAGAAACTCCACTGTTGAAAATACATAAGTAAAAGGTTCAGGCATGGCCGAATGGCCAGCCCTCTCCCTGATCAAAAGACCGAATAGTCAAAAGATTAAACTGTCAAAAGATGTCTAATACAATAGTAACTTATCCTATTTATACTAAACTAGCTACTAGGGTTTACATGAGTAAGTAATTGATGCATAAATTCACTTCCGGGGCCCACTTGGTGTATGTTTGGGCTGAGCTTGATCTATCCACGAGCTGAGGCTTTTCTTGGAGTTGAACTCCAAGTTATAACGTGTTTTGGGCGTTCAACTCCGGATCATGACGTTTTTCTGGCGTGTAACTCCAGACAGCAGCATGTACTTGGCGTTCAACGCCAAGTTACGTCGTCAATTTCCGAATAAAGTATGGACTATTATATATTTCTGGAAAGCTCTGGATGTCTACTTTCCAACGCCGTTAAGAGCGTGCCAATTGGAGTTTTGTAGCTCCAGAAAATCCATTTCAAGTGCAGGGAGGTCAGATTCCAACAGCATCAGCAGTCCTTTTGTCAGCCTTTTTCAGAGTTTTGCTCAAATCCCTCAATTTCAGCCAGAAATTACCTGAAATCACAGAAAAACACATAAACTCATAGTAAAGTCCAGAAATGTGAATTTAACATAAAAACTAATGAAAACATCCCTAAAAGTAGCTTGAACTTACTAAAAACTACCTAAAAACAATCCCTATAAATTATCCGCTCATCAGTATCCAAATTGTTGTGGTTCTTTTTATCTCTATCTCTCATTCTCGTCACATCTTTTGGGATTAATGTTTGTTCAAATTTGATTTTGATATTAAATCAATGCACTTGTCATGTGATGACTTAGGCCTAATGACTTCAACATTCTTAGTTTATATTTATTCTTACTTTCTAGCATTTAGTGAAGAGTTGGTTTTGGAGGAGAAAATCGAATACAATGATCTAGTAAAGTCAATTAAGGATGGAAAGTCTCCAAATAAACAAGAGGATGCTGCATCCGACTATGGTTAGTGCATTGAGCCCATATATTTTCTTCATGATAGTTGAATATAAAGACGATAAAGAAGGCATTAATTTTTTATCTATGTTCCCTTTATATATCATGCTTTCTCCTTCTACTTTGCTTTCTTCATTGCAAAAGAAGGCATTAACTCTGACCTAAGTTAGAACCACAACAAGGATTGCTTTGGTTTTTTCCTTTGATCGATATTCAAGATGGAATGTTGAGTATTGAATACTACACTCTTTTGTTTTTTCAGTTTGTGATCTTATTATTTTGGTTTAGTTAATTTCTATTTATACCTTTCTTTTGTGCAAATAAATACCACTAGTTGATGACTTTTGAGAATGATTAAAGTTAAGAAACAAAACTAGTTAAAAAAGGGGCTAAGAAATTAAAAGCTAATTGAACGTTACACCTTTAGAAGACTTTTTTGTTAAAACTGCTTAGTAAGTGCAAGTATTCTTGCAATAGCCTCGCCGACCTCCTCTTCCTCGTTAGTGGCAGCTATTCTTCCTTTTAGTATAGTGATATTTTTGTTCTTCTTGTTCTTGTTTACTTTGTTAGTTGTTATTGATTGGGGATTGGATTTTGTTAGGTAGACAATGGCTTTTGTGAATAATGTGAATAATAGGCTCTAAAATTAGCCCAATAAAGTAAAAATACACTATATTCTAAATTATCCATCTAAATCTTAATATTAAAATAACCATACACATAACTAATAAATTGAACATTCAATATATCAATTGTTTACATTGTTTAGTATTTTCATTGTTTACCAATAATTTTTTCTTGGGAATTCGAAATGTTTGTGAGAGCAAAGAGAAGAGGAGAGAAGATGTTGAGAATTAAGAGGGTTTCACTACTGTTTCGAATTATCAAAAAGGAGGAGGGAGGAGAGACTACTCATCCTGTTGGAGGATGGTTCACAGTTGCCTAAAAACTGCTGCATTTAAGGTACATAGTTCTATCATGCTTCTTTTTATTATTGTTGTTTAAATATATTTGTGGTATATAAATATAAATTGTATGATATATTAAAATGAACCTGATCACACATTTTGTGACATTAATGATTTATGTACATTTAGTAATGTTTAACAAAATTATGCAGGATAACATTGGCTAAAGGAATTTAAGATGCTGACGATAATGACGGATTTCTTTGAATGTTATGGCTTGTAATCACCAACAGTGATTTTTGGGTATTTGTGTTTATGATGTAGGGTCTTTGAATTTTTATTTTTATGTGGTTATTGATAGATATCTTTAGATAGTTTGTCTATTTTAATATGGAAATGTTTATTTTGGTGATGATATTTTTAAATATGTATATGAAAGAGCCTAGCAGCGAAAATAATATAAATATCTAACACAAGAACAATATGGAAGCACTCACAACACAATATGACAGTAACTACGAACAAGCAAATATAGCAAGTAAGGCAATAACAAGAACACACCGAGATTTTAACGTGGAAAACCTACTTAATATGAGAAGTAAAAACCATAAGTCATTCAAACCAATAAAATAGGTCCACTATAATCAAATGAGGTACAATAGTCTCAGACAAAGCACAAAAATGTGCATATAACATTATAGCCAGCCAAAACATCAAAGTACCAAAGCTTACAAATGAGAAGCAAGAAGATGAAAAATACCCAAAAAATAGAGCTGCTGTCCGAAGCCTATTTCTCCCTCTGCAGACCTCCAATTTAAATCTCTACCGTTCAAAATGAAGAAAAAGATGAGAAGAATCTGCAATCCAAATTTCACGTCGATCCAACTGTGCAATAATGAGAAACTACTGTTCAAGGATTCCTGCTCTGTGTAAAAATGGAAAACCTATTTTCTCTTTTGCAAAGCCAATTTCTCCCATTGTAAACTTTCGATGAACATCTTCACCATTCATAATGAAGAACAAGATGAGAAGAACATGCAGTTCAAATTTCAAGCCGCTCCAACGGTGAACGAATGAGAAACTACCATTTGAAATTTATTACTTTGCATAAAAACGGGAATTCTATTTTTCCTCTTTTCTCTCACTTTGTGGCTACTCTGTCACACTCTCAAAAGACCCAAAAAACTCTTATTAGGGTTGAGATACTAGGGTGCAAGAATACACTCCCAAAAAGTTGAGCTTAGGCCTCACAAAGGAGAGAAAAAACCTAACAAATCTCCCCTTCTTGACTAGGTGGAGGCCCTCGCCATTCCGGCGATCAAACAATATGTTTCAAGCTTATCTCTTGACAACGCTTTTGTCATCATATCAACACCATTGTCATCAGTGTGAACTTTCTCAAGTTCCAACAACTTGGAATCTAACACATCCCGTATCCATTGATACCTAATATCAATATGTTTAGATCTTGCATGAAAAGTAAAATTCTTGGCAAGTTGAATAGTACTTTGACTATTACACAACAACACATAACAGTCTTTCTTAAAACCAAGTGCTATAAGAAACTTCTTCATCCACAACAACTCTTTACATGCTTCAATTGCTGCAATAAACTCTGCCTCTGTGGTAGAAAGTGCAACACACTTCTGTAACCTTGACTGCCATGAAATAGCTCCCCCTGCAAACTTGACCAAATAACCTGAAGTAGACTTTCGAGAATCAATATCTCCTGCCATGTCTGCATCAGTAAAACCAACTAGCAAAGGTTTCTCACCACCAAAACTCAAACTCAAGTTAGTTGTACCTTTGAGATATCTCATAATCTATTTAACAACATTCCAATATTCTTTACCTGGATTAGAGAGAAAACGACTCACAGTACCAACCGCATGAGTAATGTCTGGTCTAATACACACCATAGCATACATTAAGCTTCCAACATCTGAGGCATAATGAAGGTTATGGTAGGCTTAGAGAAGGGGGGTTGAATCTATGTCTTCCTTTTTGTAGCTGTTATAACCCCTTTTTAAGCAAAACTTTCAAGTCTGATTCTGTTTGTACTCAGCAGCAGAAATTTATGAGACAATTTAATTTTGTCTCATGAATATCAGAAAAATAGAACACATCAGAGAAGAGAAAAGCTAACACCAGCATGTATCCTGGTTCGGTTGCCTTGTGCTATGCAACCTACGTCCAGTCTCCTCCACAATAATGGAGGAATTTCCACTATAGTTAAAAGTATTACATACACCAATTTCACACTCAAGTTCTAACCTAACTTGACATTGGCTATGCTAACACCTAACTATTCACTCTTAGTGCTAACCCAACTAAGAAAGGGATACCAAAACAAGTACAAGATACAAGACACTTAACCAACCTAAAGAAATCAGAAAATAACTCTAGGCTTTTTTTCTCAAGTGTATCACTCAGCCTTTTTCCACTCATGGCTTTTACTTGAGCTTTCTCACAATGCCTTTTTTCACAAGAAATTACAGAAAGATAAACATAGAAAAGTACATTATAATTAGTAAAACATGAAGGAGATTGAATTCATCAACAGCCTTTGTGCTATGCGAAAACCAGATTAGCAAGCCTCTGATTCAGTTCTTCATACTGGCAGAATGCACCTTTAGTTTGGTTACACTGTCCAGTTAGTTGAACTTTCTCAAAGAACACTTCTCAGAATAATACCTCAATACTCTAGTTTTCTCTCCTTGCCTTTTGAATGAACAGCAAGCTTCTTTTATCTCCTTGCCAGCTCCTTGGTCCTTCTTCCAAGGTCAACACCTTGAGCCTTGGGCTTCACCAACCCACAGATTCACTTTTTCTCCTTAATCCCCAGATTAGAAACTCTGCCTCTGACCTCTTCATCTTGACCGAAAGCCATAAAACAGCAAACATAGAAATCTTCCAATGGTCAACTTAATCTTACCCCTTGAAAAATAACTTGGTCTCCAAGTCATGTTTAAGACCGTGGATACACAGCAGGGAAGAGCAGAAACTATCTTTCCTTTGTATCCCATTTCGAATAGAGCAGAGAGTTGGAAAGAAGAGATGAAGATATGATGCATGCAAGAGGAAATGGATTACCTTTAACCTAAACTTGATTTGGTTTGAACTGGGTGATTTGAAATCTACCTTTCAAGCTTTATCTTTCTCTTTCTTGCTTCTTTGGTGATAAGCTTATGGAAGAAGCTTTCTCTTTCTCTTTCTTACTTTTCTGAAACTCTTATTTGACTTAGACACAAGAGAGGGGAACGTTGCTTTGGTTGGAGCAAGATGGAGGGAATAGCTTTTCTGAAATCAGATTGGGCTTGGATCGGGTAGTGATATGCTTGGCCCGTTTTGATTTCTTTGGCTTCTTTCTTTGCTTTTCTTTGGGCTCTTAATTTTGCTTTCAGCCCAACATCCTTGCTGATTGCTTTTTATTTAATTTGGGCTATTGAATTTTGGCCTGCAACAATAAACAATTAGTAATAAGTAATTATAATTAATCAACACTAATTATTTATTTTGCCCAAAAATAATATTTGTCATCACTTAATTAATTTAGTTAATTTCTTAACTCAACACATAAGGAATTTCATCCATTACTTGTTTTTTCTCATCAGTGGTTGGACACTGCTTGGTGCTCAACTTAAAATGAGGAGAAAAGGAACTAGCAACACATTTGGCATCATTCATGCCAAACCTTTGAAACAACTTCTTTATGTACTCTTCTTGTGATAAATAAAGCTTCTTGGAATCTCTATAACAAGTAATAGTTATGTCCAAAGTCTGTTTGGCAGGACCCAAGTCCTTCATAGCAAAGAACTTGCTCAACTGTTTCTTCAACTCATTAATCCTCAAAGCATTCTTGTCCACAATTAAAATATCATCCACATAAAGCAAAAGAATGATAAAATCACCATTAGAAAATTTTTGCACAAATACACAATGATTTGAAGTTGTCTTGTGGTAACCATGCTCTCCCATAACAGATTCAAACTACTTGTACTACTGTTTTGGAGCTTGCTTCAACCTATAAAGACTCTTCTTAAACTTGCACACAAAATCTTCCTTTCCATTAATAACAAAGCCCTGCAGTTGCTTAATGTATATCTCCTTGTCTAAATCACCATGAAGAAAAGCTGTCTTCACATCCATTTGCTCAATCTCCAGATCAAGAGACGCTACTAATCCGAGCACAGCATAAATGAATGACATCTTCACAACAGGAGAAAAAATCTTTCTGACTAAAGCCTCTAACAACTAATCTAACTTTATACTGAGGCTTAGAATTGTGTTCTTCATTCTTGATTCTGAATACCCATTTGTTCTTCAAAACTCGGATACCCTTTGGTACCTTCACCAACTCATAGGTATCATTCTCAAGCAAGGACTTCATTTCTTCTTGCATAGCTTCAAGCCATTGAGCTTTGCTTTCATCTTCAACAGCCTCTCTAAAGCATTCAAGTTCTCCCCCATTAGTCAACGAAACAAACTCATGTGGAGAATACCTTGACGAAGGCTTTCTCTCTCTTGTAGACCTTCTGAGTGCATTTGTAGGAATTTCCAAAGCTGGTTCTTCATCTTGAACATCATCACCAACTTCATCAAGTATCAGATCAATTGTTCCATCTTCACCTGCACTTGTATCATGCTCATTATTTTGAACTTCAACTCTACCATCTTCCACCATAGGCATAGAGGGAGTAATATCCAAGTCAGAAAAATCACCACTAGGCTAAACCATTGACTTTTCCGCATTATCAATATCCTTCAATGTTTGGTCTTCAACAAAGACAACATCTCTACTCCGAATCACCTTCTTGCTAACAGAATCATAAAACCTGTAACCAAACTCATCCATTCCCTAGCCAATAAAAATACACTGCCTAGTCTTTACATCAATCTTGGATCTCTCATCTTTGGGAATATAAACAAAAGCTTTACATCTAAAGACTCTTAAATGATCATAAGAAACATCTTTACCTGACCATACCTTCTCTGACACTTCAAATTGCAAGGGAACACATGGTGTCCGGTTTAACAGTGCTCAAAGCTTTACCCCAAAATGATTTTGCCAATCCAAACTGTGACAATAAGCACTTAACTCTTTCAACTAATGTTTTGTTCATCCTTTCAGCAAGGCCATTCAACTGAGGAGTCTTTGAAGGAGTCTTCTGATCTCTTATACCATGCTCTTTACAATAAGCATCAAATGGACCTAAGTACTCACCACGATTGTCAGTACAAATACATTTCAACTTCTTCCCAATTTCTTTTTCAACAGAAGCTTGAAATTGTTTAAACACATTCAAAACTTGATCTTTGGTCTTCAAAGTGTAAAGCTATAATTTTCTAGAATGGTCATCAATAAAGGTTACAAAATAGATAGACCCTCCAAGTGTTCTTGTCTTCGTCGGCCCACATACATCATAATGCACCAAGTCAAGTATCTCTGGCTTCTTTGAAGGTGGATGACTCTTGAAAGAAATTCTGTTTTGTTTTCCAGCAAAATAATGGTTGCACTTTTGTAAAGCAATGTTACAACCAGATAAAAGATTTCTCTTGGATAACATATTCATGCCTTTCTCATTCATATGACATAATCTCTTATTCCATAAATTAGTTTCATCAACAAACTCAGCAGCATTAACAACATCTTTCACAATCTTTGCTTGAGTTAAATAAAGAGTAGAGTGTCGTGTACCTCTATCAACAACCATGGCACCCTTGGTGGGCTTCTAACTATTACGAGAGAATGAGCTATCCAAGTCTTCATCACATAACTTACCAACATAAAGTAAGTTCAACCGAATATCTGAAAGATGCTTCACACGCTTCAAAATCAACTTGGTACCGTTGGAGGTTTCTAAGCAAACCTGTCCAATACCGGCACATTTTGCAACACCTTGATGAGCCATTTTCCCATCACCAAAATCACCAGGAGTATAAGACGTAAACAGATCCCTCCTAGATGTAATATGAATAGAAGCACCACTATCAATCACCCAACTAGTGCTATTATCAACAAAGTTAACAGATTCAAACTCCTTAACAACAAGAAAATCATCATGGGTTACATTAACCTTGTCTTCATTGCTATCATCATCTTTATTTTTGCTCTTGTCTTTACTTGCTTTGACTTTATCCTTCTTTAGTTGCCAACAAAATTTCTTTACATATCCCTTTTAACCACAATGATGACACTCAATATTTTTATAATTTCCTCGAGACTTGCTTCTGCTTTGATCTCTAATTTTAGGACCTTGACTTTTGTTTCTCCCCCTAGACTCAGAAACAAGAACATCTGAATGTGTAGTCGATGTACCTTGTGACTTTCTTCTCAATTCTTCATTCAAAACACTACTCTTGGCAAGATCCATAGAGATTACACCATCAAGAGCAGAATTAGACAATGACATTCTGAGAATTTTCTACGAGTCTAGTAAGAAGCCAAGAAGTAACAATCCTTGAACCTCTTCATCAAACTTGATAACAATGGAAGATAACTGATTCATTATTCCTTGAAATTTATTCAAGTGATCTGTCATTGATGTCCCATCTGTATATTTCAAAGCCAATAACTTCTTGATAAAAAAACATCTTGTTATTCCCAGTTTTTTGAGCATACAACTGTTCAAGTTTAATCCAAAAGGTCCGAGCATGTGTCTCTCCAATAATATGGTTCAACACATTATCGTCAATCCATTACCTAATATATCTACAAACTTGTCTATGCAACAAAGTCCAATCATCATCAGATTTATCATTAGGCTTTTCTGTACCAAAAACTGGTTGATGAAAATTCTTGACATAATACAAATATTCTATCTTTGACTTTTACAAATCATAATTAGGACCATTAAGAGCAATCATCCTACTAGTATTAGTATTAGATTCCATTGTTCACAGAATCACAAGCCCAGAAAAATATCAACAAGCTCTTATGCCAGTATGAAAGAGCCTAACAGCGGAAACAACACAAATATCCAACACAAGAACAATATGGAAGCACTCACAACATAATATGGCAGCAACTATGAACAAGAAAATATAGCAAGTAAGGCAATAATAAGAACACACCGAGATTTTAACATGGAAAATCCCCATCAATGTGAGAGGTAAAAATCACGAGTCGTCCAGACCAATCAAATAGTTCCACTATAATCAAATGAGGTACAAAGGAGTCTCAAACAAAGCACAAAAGTGTGCATATAACCAGGCAAAATATCAAAGCACCAAAGCTTACAAATGAGAAGCAAGAAGATGAAAAATACCCAAAAAATAGAGCTTCTATCCGAAGCCTATTTCTCCCTCTACAGACCTCCAATTAAAATCTCCACCATTTAGAATAAAGAACAAGATGAGAACAACATGCAGTTCAAATGTTAAGCTGATCCAGCGGTAAACGAATGAAAAACTGTCATTTGAAATTTACTATTTTGCATAAAAACGGAAATTCTGTTTTTCCTCTTCTCTCTCACTTTGGGACTACTCTCTCACACTCTCAAAAGACCCAAAAAAATCTAATTAGGGTTGAGAAGTTGCACTAGGATGCAAGAATACACTTCCAAAAAGTTAGGCTTAAATCTCATAAAGGAGAGAAAAAATCCAATAATACAATAATGCTACAATGATGCCAATTCTAATACTTTTGGTTAAATTATAAATATACATTGTTTTAGCATATATTTTTTTGTTAATTAATGTAATGATCTTATATTATAATTTAAAAAATATAAATAATATTGTTATAATTTTTTTATAATGTTTGACTAATTTAATTCAAAGTGCAACATTACCTATAACATTATATAACTAAGAAATATCTTTAAGTATTACTAAATATTAGGATTTAGAAAAAAGATTTTATATATATATATATATATATATATATATATATATATTAAAATAAAAACTAAGGGATATAAGACTATGCTTATATAAAATATGTATAAGTATGTAATGTTATGTTTTTAAGGTGATACAGTGAAAAAAATAAGTGTAGTCTATTATTTTGAATTCTGGTAAGTACAGGTGATAAAAAGTGTAATTTTTAGTCATGAAGCGCAACACTTGCAAAACTCGCCCTATTCCTAAATATTAAAAATGTAATTTTTGATATAAAAAAATATAGACTTTGAGAATAAGTAACGACTGAATAGATATTCCCCACTAAAATATTTTCGAAGCCAAAAAAACATAATTTTTGTATAAGGCATTTTTTATTTTAATTATACTTAAAAAGTGTAGTTAAATGAATAATTTTTTTTGTAGTGAAAAACAAGAAAAGAATTAAAGTGTCACTTAATTACGACGTTAACAACTTAACTTTCAACAATTTGGCTTGTGACTCTATGTATATTCTTTAACAATTAACAGTATATACAATTTAAAATGAATGAAAATCGATCGTGTTATTATTAAGAACTAATTTGAAATATCACTCAAATGATATACAGTAGGAGTAATTTAATTTAAGGGAACTGTGTATTGTTTTGATTTTTAAAGTGAGCTCCATTTCATTTATGTTTCAACTATTTATTAGTTGTAACATTTTAGTTTCAAAGCCTGGCCTTCATTTTCAATGGCTAGCATAATGATCCCACCTAATTAAGTGAAGCTTTTCTGAATTTCTGTTTTTGGTCCATAAAAAGAAAATAACTTAGAAGTTATAACAAAAGAAGTACGCGGATTTAGCTTTTGCGTAGAAATTATTAAATGAATAAATATGTAGGATTCGGTTGACTGCTGTTTACTCATCTGCAACAAATGCACTTCACACATGTCCGTGAATAATAATAACGCATGGAAGGTGAACAACATAATGGCCATTTGTGCGGTCGGAAGAATTATTTTTTTAAAAGTAAAAGAAAAAAAATAAAAGTGGAAAGATATTTTATATTTGAATATATTTATAGAAATGTTTTTTATATAAAATTACAATTTTAGTTATGAGCAAAAATATTTTATTATATATTTATTTATTAGTATAAAATAAAATAATTACATAAACTTGTGATAGAATATTCAATTTATATATTATCTTTTTAAGGATATTTTAATAATAATAAAAAATTTAATTAAAAAGTTTTATTTTGATAATAATATTTGTATGCACTAGAGGTGACTTTTTATTTTAAAATGTAATTAAATTTTTAAATTTAATAAATAATAACCAGAATATAATTTACTTTATTTTTAAGATAGCGCAAAAAATATCATAACTAAGAATTTTTACACTGATTAAGATTTTATCTTTTTGCAACTTTTCTTCCTCTTCATGTAAAAACAATGCAGGTTTCGACCCTATTTACTTTTCAAAAAATGTAAAAAATTACTTATTTATTGTTTTTATCTTTTTTTCAGAAGCACATAAAATAAATATTTATTTTTAAAAAAATATTTGTTTTATCCTAAAAATACAGACAAACGAAGTTAATATATATACTTTAAAAAAAAATTCAAATATTCTTAAGACATTAATGTTCTAGTATTTTTTACTATTAATTTTAATTAATATATATTATATTATAATTAAAATCGTTAACTAAAATTATTAAAATACCTATTTTATTAAAATACATAAAATTCTTCAAATACGGTATAGATCTTGATCATCTTTTGTATAATTGGACATGACAGTTATTAGTTGGAGAATATTTTGGGCCAGTAATTTCATATGACATTTCTCTTAATAATTACGCGTAGTCGCGTATAATAATTATTAGTCTATTATTACATAGCTAAAGAGCATTACACGTATATTACCACAATAGCTTTTGTGTTATTGAGCCTTCCAAACGTGTCTATCATATAAACGTTGTTCATGCCACCACACCTATATATACATCTTTCGCTGAAATCACATTTCCTCCTTCATATATAGCATATAACTAATTCTCATTACATACACATACATAACCCCTTTATTTCTCTATCACAAAATCCATATTATATAGCCAGAATTTTAACTTTACCATGTCTTTCTCGATCCAATTGCTTTTGGTTTTGTTCTTTTCTTCCCTCTTCATCCATGTATCTTTCGGTAATTAAGTATGCTTTATTGAATTATATCAACTGTATTTATTTTTTATAAGACATTGTGTTAAGTCATTTATTACTTACTAAAATTGCATTTAGTAGTTAGGAAATGATACAATACAAATTAAAAAAAAATGTGTTCGAAACTAAAAATACAAAGTTTTTGCATTTTTGATTCTTTTATTAAAAATATAAGAACACAAATTTTCTATTTTAAATATAATCTCAACATAACTAATTTGAGTTCATCGAATGGTTAATTCACTCATCATCCGTTTAAGTAAGTATTGAGAACTCGAATTTCATCTAATATCCTAGCAAAATGTCCATACAAAATAGTACATACATTGAACATTTCTCATGTTGTATGTATATATTTCATACCATGGCCAGTGCAATTGTTTCTTTGACTTTTACATGATATATATTTTGAGTTTTGACATACATGATCTATCTTTTGGCAGGGGAGGTTGTATGTGAGGAGTTGGCAAATGAAGCATGTGCGTTCTCAATAGCATCTTCAGGGAAGAGGTGTTTGTTGGAGACGCGGAGGGCGGGCGGTGGCAGCGTGGAGTACCAGTGCCGGACGTCAGAAGTGGTGGTAGAGAGGATGGGGGATTACATAGAGACAGACGAATGTGTGGAGGCGTGTGGGGTTGATAGGAAGTTTGTTGGCATTTCATCAGATGCATTCTTGGAGCCTCAATTCAGTGCCAAACTTTGCTCACCACCTTGTTACCTAAAATGTCCCAACATTGTTGACCTTTACTTCAATTTGGCTGCTGGAGAGGGTAAGAATTGTTTATTAATTTCTACCGTCGCACGTAATGAAACGTAATAAAATTGCATACAGAAATAAACTATATACCGATTTCTGTATTTAGTAAAAGTAAAGCATATGTTTTTGTTGTTAATATTTACTATTTTCTTCTAAAACATTTTAGTGTTTAATTTTATTTTAAATACTTTTAGTTCATTTAATTTTGTCCCTAAATTTTTAATTATTTCAAAATTATTCTTGAATTTTTTAATTTTGTTTTTAATATTTTAAACAGAGGTCCAAAGATAATTTTAACAAAAATAAAAAAACGTTAGAAAAAAAGTTGTATAAAATTAAATATTAAAGATATTTTTTTATAAAATTAAATATTAAAGATATTTTTTAAAAAAATATTGTTTTAATCTTTATTATTTTGGTTAAATCTTAATTTTATCTCAAACATTTGAAATAACTTATTTTTTTTTAAATATTTTATTTTGTCCTATGTTAGTCTTCTAGTTAAAATTAAAAAGATTTCTTTTAAAAAAGATTTTTTTTTCCTTTATTATTATTTTTTTAACATTATTTTGTCAAGTTTACTATTCTCAAATCACTAAAATCATCGTTATGATCATTACAATTATGATTAGAAGAAAATCATAATAAAATAAGGGATAATTTTAAAAGAAAAAATTTTAATTTTGATCAAAAAATTAAAATAAAATATTTAGAATAAAAATAAAATATTTTAAATATTAAAAATAAAATTTAAACTTAATCCAAACGGCAAGAGTTAAAATAACTCTTCACTTGTATTGTTTTATTATCTTAATTTCAAAAGTAATATCCTTGTGGTCATTAGCTACCTTACATTATTAATATATGATAATACTAGAAAAACAAAAACGAAAACAATTAAAATTTATCTTATTTAAAATTTATTATTAAGTAAGTTATAATTATTTTTGATTAATTTTTTTTATTATCAAATATTTTCGATTAATATATTAGAAAGAACGAGAAAGTAAAACAATAATGGTCGTAGTTGAAAATTCCTTGTTGTGACCTTAATTATTTGAACAGCTTCTCCAAGAACTTATATATTCAACAACCAATGCAATAAGAATAAACACTTTCTGTATATATAGAATAATATGTTTTAACAACGACATGTTGGCACACGAAAATGAGTGGTGTATGGTACCATGCTCTATGAAAGCACCCGGATACCTTACCTGCAACCGGGACGGATATAAGGGGGGCGAGTGGCGGCCTCCGCCCCCAACTTTTTTTTAAGAGTAATAAGTTATTATGTATAATTTAATTTTTTTTAAAAAAATATTTAGTATTTAGTCTAGTATAAATAAAAATTCAGTCTAATTTAAATATTAATAATTTTTAATATCTAAAAAGTAAGTAACAATATTAAAGAAATTTGAAAAAGATATTATTACTAATATTTTTTAATTAAATAAAAAATTTTAAATATCATAAAGTGAATTCTTTTTCTTCTTATAGCCGTCTTTTTTTATTCATTTGGTATTAATTTTCTCTGTTTCAACTGCTACAATTAAGAGATCTTTTCAACTATAAATATTGTGAAAAATAACTTAGAAACAAAATAAAAGATGAATTTCTTGATAATTTTCTTTTAATTATATTGAAAAGAAAATTACTGAAAAATTTTACACAAATTCTATTATCGGTGAATTTTATGATATGAAGAATCGACCATTTCGTTAGTAAAAAGTATACACATATTTCTTTTTACTTTAAAATATATTCTTTGTCAATATATTTTTGTAATACATCTTATATTATATAATTTTTTTATATAATTTTTAATATTATATGTATTATTGGCCCCCCATAATATCATTTCTAGATCCGTCCCTGCCTGCAACCTCACTTCCTCAAATCTAATCTATAGTATATAGTCACTCTTCGATAGTTCTATCCTTACCAAAAATAAAATTAATAAAAAAAAAAGAAGTGAGGGGTCCTTTTTCATGATGTGGTAGAATATTTTACATTTGCTAACTTGAATATTTACCGAGGACTCTGTTTTTTTTTTTTTTTTTATTATTATTATTATTATTATTATTATTATTATTATTATAGAGAATAATAAATGTTGCTTTGATGCGCTATATAAGCAGGGGTGCTTTTGCCAGAACTGTGTGAGAAGCAAAGAATGAACCCTGGACGTGCAATGTTTGAGCTTCTAAGTTCTGGAGCTGCAGCACCTGGCCCTCTTTCTGGTTTCTCGGAGGACATAAAAGCAGCATCTGCCCCATCTCCATTATAAACATCATTTCTATTTGGTCCTTAGAAAAAACATTCACTTTGTATTTGATGAAGGGAGAGTGTAAATTGAGAGAGCTATTATATTACCATATACTACTAGAGGATATGTAGTGAGTATGAGTTCTTTATTATGGGTTGGTTGGGTTCAGTTGATGAAATATTATAATAATCTTTATACAAAAAAACAGTGATGACCTGAGTATATTTTGCCAAATTTCCCTTGGTCTAATACCATTCAATAAATAAAATACAGTAAAGTTTTATATACTTTAGAGAGAAAGAATATCTTTTATTCTATCTCTAATACATGAAATATTTCATCTTTAAACTTATATTTTAGCTAAAAGACAAGGTCAAAATTATCGTTTGAAAAAATTTTAACGAGACATTTTTATCTACACTTTCACAATGAAGGTTCACTAATACAATTTTTTTTTCTTTTCTCTATATTAGAAACAAGAGAATAATTTGAAGAGTATATTATTAAGTGTGCTGAAAAGGTATAATATATAGGTGCTAGAAGAATCAAAATAATAAAAACATACGATTCTACAATTAATATACACATATTCTATATAATATAAATGATACTAATTGATTTTAATTATTCTTTAACATCCTTCCTCAAATTCAAGTAGGAGCTAAAGATACTATCTTGAGTTTAGATGCTAGAGTCCGAAAACAAGTAGGATGATAAGCCTTCGTGAAGATGTCAGTAGTCTGATCTAGAGTTCCAACAATAACGAGGTGAACAACATCAACAAGGAGACATTGCCAGACAAAGTAACAATCAATCTCAATGTGTTTGGTGCGTTCATGAAACGCATCATTATGCGCAATCTGAATAGCACTGCGATTGTCACAAAAAACATTGGTCGGGGATGACTGAGGAGCACCCAAGTCTGCGAGAAGCCAACGAATCAAGACAACCTCAGCAGTGGTGTCAGCGAGAGCACGGTATTCAACTTCTGTGCTTGATCGAGCAGTGAACATTTGCTTCTTAGCTCACTAAGAAATGAGAGCGTCGCCAGGAAACAAACAAACAACAACCAGTAGTAGAACGACGATCAGTGGAATCACTAGCCTAATCAGCATCTGAGTACGCCTAAAGGGATAAAGATTAATGGACAGAAAAATAAAGGTCATGAAATAGAGTGCCTTTGATGTAGCGAAGCATGTGAAGAACTGCCGCATAGTGAGTAGTACGAGGAGCTAACAAGAACTGGCTAAGAACATGAACTGAATAGGCGATGTCTGGTTGGGTGATAATCAAGTAGACGAGACGCCCAACTAACTATCGATAAAGAGTAGGATTATCCAAAGCAGTGCTATCCATAGGGGTAAATCGAAGATTAGACTCAAGGGGAGTAGACTCAGTGTGACTATATGTAACCCTGCCTCGAGCAAGAATATCTGAAACATACTTAGCTTGAGAGAGATAGATACTATCATCTGTAGATATGAACTCGATACCAAGAAAATAATTGAGAGAGTCAAGATCTTTCATCTCAAAAGTATGGTGAAGGGAAGCTTTGAGATTAGAGATACCATCAACATCATCTCGAGTAATGATCATGTCATCAACATAAAAAAGAAGAAGAACAACTCCACGTTCACTTTTATGAATAAAGAGAGCATTCTCATGAGGGCTACAAGTGAAACTGAGATTGCATATAGTGGTGCTGAACTTGTTAAACCATTCACGAGGAGCTTGCTTAAGACCATAAAGTGCCTTATGAAGGAGATAGGCTTTGCTAGAAGGACAAGGATAACCCTGAGGTGGTTTCATATAGACCTTCTTTTTTAAATCCCCATTAAGAAATACATTCTTCACATCCATCTGACTGGGATACCATTTTGGACCATAGCAATGACAAGGAGAGCTCGAACAGGAGCTAAGGTCTCTTCATAGTCAATACCATACTCTTGCGTACAACCTTGAGCAACCAATTGTGCCATGTAACAGTCAATAGAACCATCAAAGCGAGTCTTGATCTTTTATACCTATCTACTACCCACAAATTTCTTATCAGAAGGAGGATCAACCAAATTCCAAGTGTGCTTTTTCAAGTGCCTGAATTTCTTCCTACATTGCTTGTTGTCAATTTGGATTGGTGGAGACTTCTCTGAATGACTTAGGTTCATGTTGATGAAGAATAATAGAAAAATAATAATAATCAAGAAAATGAGGAGGTGGATTTCTTACCTTAGAAGAACGAGTGGAAGGAGCGAGGAGGTATGACGGCAACAGTAGGATCATCGTCCAGTTTGGAATCATCGGGAGATGAAAAATGCGGAAGAATAGGAGGCTATAGAGGTTGACTCGAAATAAAACCTATATAATCATCACTAGAAAAGAAATCAACATTTGGGTTAGTGAAAAAGGGTGATTGAGTAGGAGAAATTGGCTCAAAGGAGGAGAACCGAGAAAACATGTGATGCTCCCAAAATACAACATGATGAGATATATGAATACGTCTAGAGAGAGGATTCCAACAATGATAACCCTTATGTTCAGTGCCATAACCAAGAAAACAACACATGCGAGCCCGAGGTTAAAGTTTACTATGTTCATGAGGCTGAAAAAAATAAAACAGACACAACCGAAAACTCAAAGAGAATTATAATCGGGAGAAGTATGATAAAGACGCTCAAAGAGAGTAATGTTACTAAAGACAGAAGAAGGAAGTCTATTGATAACATGAACAGCAGTAAGAACATCTTCACCCCAAGTACGCTCAGGACACGAAGAAGAAAGAAGCATTGCACGAACAGAGTCAAGAATGTGACAGTATTTGCGTTCATCTCATCCATTCTGTTGAGACGTACCAGGACAAAAAAAAACTCAGACAAAGTACTCTGTTCTACAAGAAAGGTTAAAAATTTAGAATCACGGTATTCCATAGCATTATGGCATCAAAAAACCTTAATAACCTTGGAAAACTGAGTTTTAATCATAGTGGCAAAGTTAATATAAATCTGAGGTACCTCATGGTGATTAGTCATCAAATAAATCCAAGTAAAACATGAATAATCATTAATAAAAATGACAAATTATCTAGCTCCTATCATAGAAGCGGTGGGAGTGGGGCCCAAACATCAGAGTGGATATGATCAAAAGAAGAACAAACAAGAGATGAATTATTGTGAAAAGATAAAGCAGGTTGTTTGACAGTTTGAGCAGAAATGCAATCAAAAGACTCCTTAGTAACTTGATACGTAAAAATTGGGATTTCACGTAATTACCGGCAAGTATACCGGGTCGCATCAAGTAATAAAACTCACTAAGAGTGAGGTCGATCCCACGGAGATTGGTAGATTAAGCAACTTTAGTTAATGGTAAATTTAGTCAAGCAAACATGATTTTGATTTTATGAGCAATGTGACTTTTGAACATAATTACAGGAATTTAAATGGCAATTAAGAACAAGAATGTAGAAATAAAATGGAAGTAAATAACTGAATCTTAAATTGCAAGAAACTTAAATAACATCAAAGATAAATGGCAAGGAATTAAAGGGTGCAGAAATTTAAAGAACATAAGAGTAAATGGCAGGAATTGAAAGAACAAAATGTAGATGACAAGAATAATAAATTGACAGAATGTAAAAGGGAATTGGGTTATGGGTAATCAAACAACTAGAAGTAAAAGAAATAAGAATTGATGATGGAGAAGATCATTAGGGATCAGAGATGCTAGTGTTCATGAATTGATGTTGGTCAAATCCTTCTCAATCATGGGTTTAGATCCATGGTAATTGGGTAATTGAATCCCAATCTCTTGGTGATTCAAATTCTCTCAACATAACCAAATGCCACTCTCGTGATCTATTTGTTCATGAGAAGAGATGATGCTCAAACTTAATCCAGCCACACAATTTCCATAGTCTCAACCAAGGAGAGTTACATCTCACATACTAACCAAGGTATATTGATTAAAGAAATCATGAAAAGATGAACTCTAAACTGAATTATGTGGCTCATTCCTCAAACTCACCACATAATTCACATAGATTAACCCCTCTCTCGATGGTGGTTGAATCCTTGAAGAACAAGAGTTCCCTCTTTAGATCAACCACTAGAATTGAGGAGGAGAAGATGAGTTCACCAATACATTTCAACTAGCAGAGCTCTTCCCCCTAATGAAAGTGGGGTTTAGTGAGTCATTGCTCCAAGTTCAACAACAAATGCCATTAACAAAAATTAAACTAAGTGTAAAGGAAGATGATGAAGAAGAAGAAGAATGCTTAAAGCTTAAAGAAAATGAAAAAGAGAAGTTCCAAGATGAACCAAGAGTAGCTCTCTGGGTCTTCTCTCGGAAGTACCAAAAGTTCCCAAATACAAGTGCTCCAAAGTGTAAAAATGTCTAAGTGTCAAAAATAAAGTAAAAGTGTAAAAGTCCCCTCAAAGTACAAACTCAATCTCTATTTATACTAGTCCTAAATATCTTCAAGTGGGTTAGCAAGATGGGCTTCCTCTTTGTTGAATTCTTGGCTCAATTGATGAAGTTTCTGGCCTTTGTGAGGAATAGGGGAAGTGGAGCAAGTTGGCACCAATTCTGGCCCATTGAGGGCGTTATTGGCACTAACTCCAGGCCAAATGCACGTTGGCAACGTGCAGGACAATTTCCTGGGCATGAAGTATGAGACTTGGGCGTTGCTAGCCCAAGTTGTTGCCAACAACTTGCTTTTCCTCTTCTTGGCCTTACTTTCATGCTAAATGTAGCCCAGAATTTGAGTGTCAACCTTCAGCTTCAATATGGACTATCATACATCATTGGAAAGCTCTTGATGTCTATTTTCTAATGCCACTGGAATCACCTCAATTGGACTTTCCTAGCTCAAGTTATGGTTCCTCAAAGAAGGTAAGGTCAAGCTGCCAAGTTTTCTTGAATTTCACTTCATGTTCTTGTTTTTAGGGCCTAAAGATGACTCTGGTTTGGCTCCAATCTTGTGCTCCACCATGGACTATTATATATGGTTGGAAAAGCTCTGAATGTTAGCTTTCCAACGCAACTGGAAGTACTCAATTTGGATCTCTGTAGCTCAAGATATCTTCCATTGAAGTGGACATGTTCAGGCTGCCTTGTTTTGGTAAGTTGGCGTTGGCAACGCCCATCCAGCGTTGGCAACGTGAGTGGTGCGCCAATGGGCGTTTAGAATGCTGGTTGGTGCGCCATTGGGCGTTTGGCAGCCTGGTTGGCACCAAAACTTGGTGCCTAGCCAAACTTTCTTGTGTGGCGTTGGCAACGCCATTCTTGAGTTGGCAACGCCAGCTCCTTTTCTTCCATGGCTCCATTTGTTGCTTGGTTGTGTGGCGTTGGCAACGCCCATCTTGAGTTGGCAACGCCAGCTCCTTTTCTTCCAGGGCCAAGCTTGATTGTTTGGCGTTGTTAGCCTGCGTTGTCCTCAAAAACGCCCCTCATCTCTAGGCTGGCAACGTGCTCGAGGCTCCAAATTAGCTCTCTAAGATTGCTTGGGTGGGCGTTGGCAACTTGGTTCTAGAGTTGGCAATGCCAACCTTGCTTCCAGGGCCAAGTTTGCTTGCTTGTGGCTTGTGTGTGGCGTTGGCAACTTGATTCTAGAGTTGGCAACGCCAACCTTGCTTCCAGGGTTGCCAAGCTTGCTTGGTATGATTGTGTGTGGCGTTGGCAACGCCAATCCCAAGTTGGCAACGCCAACTTCTTGCCTTGGTTGCCTCCAGGGCTAAGCTTGCCTTGTGTTGTGGAGTTGGCAACGCCAATCCCAAGTTGGCAACGCCAACTTCTTGCCTTGGTTGCCTCCAGGGCCAAGCTTGCCTTGTGTTGTGGAGTTGGCAACTCCAATCCCAAGTTGGCAACGCCAACTTCTTGCCCAGCTTGCATCATTCTTGCTTCCATGCTTCCTTGTTTCATCACCTATCATCAACAAGGGAAATAGCTTCAAAGTCTTACCAATTCAAGCAATAAATTTCATGAGATTCATTCATACTCATTCATATATGCATTCCTTAAATCATTTGCATGAATTTGGCTAGAATTAACATGTTCCTTGATATCATCATGCATGGAAACAAAACTCATAAAAGGACTTGTTTATTAAGAGAAAATGAGTGAATTTAAGCTAAAACTAACTAAACTAACTAACTAATAAAGCAAATATGCACTTGCATCAGTAACCTGACCCAAGACACCCTGAGACACAAGAAGACGCAATTTTTTGAGGGAGCTGTAGGAAAGACGGTGATGTCACAAGTGAAGGGTAGATGGAGAAGAAGCATCACAAAGATTTGCCACAGGAGGAATATGAAGATTCTCGAGTTCAAACAACCTTTCAACCATACATCCAATCCCGATTAGTTATCCCGTCCGATGATCCTGTACACGACAACCAGAAATAGAAAAATTGACATTAAAACCGAGATCAACAAGTTGACCAACAAAAATAAGATTAAAGTTCAATTTTAGAATATAATAAGTATCAGGGAGATTAAGAGTTGACTGAAAAATAGAACCCTTGTGTGTTGTGTGCAAGAGGAAACCATTAGCAGTATTGACAGAAGGTGCATTTGTAGTGGGAGACAAAGACGAGAAAAGATGACACAAAGGAGACATGTGATGAAAGCAACCGGAATCAAAATACCATTCAGAATTATCTGGAGGAATCAAAAAAGCAGCAGGAGTATTACCAGAAAGGGAGAGAAGATACTTTAGAAGAGACGTAATATCAGATAGAGAGACAGGAGACGAGTTGAGAAGAGCAAAGTTGGTAGATTCACTAGTAGTTGCAACAACAGAAGCAGACACATTCTTGGAGAAGTTAGAATGAGAATGATACTTGAGTTGATCAGGATGTGGTGGGCAAGTAGGACAGGTAGTAATAAAATGTCCCGAGAGCTTGCATAATGGCAGAACAACTGTGAAAAATTGTATCTAATGTGACTTTTCTGTTGGCATGTGTGACATTCAACAGAAGGACAGTCTAAGAAGAGGTTCTTGGAATAGTTACAGTTTTGACAAAATTTACCTTTTCTGTCTGTGACAGCAAAAGCATCTGATTTGTCCATAATAGTATATACAGAGATTAAAGAGATGAGAGAAAACTACAAATTCGGAGCAGAAAATGAAAAAACATAGGACAAAATCAAAAAGATATCACAAAAAAACTTTAGGGAGGGTCCCAATGACACGTGATAGCGTCTAAATGGAGGAAGGAACCACGTCAGCACTGACACGAACACGCGGGTCAACTAACGGGCCGGTTCAAGTCCAGGCGCGGGTCTGACGGGTCGGAGTGGATGTAGTTGCGGGTTGAGCGTGGACTGGGCAGGCGCGACACGTGGTAGTGTTTGGGCTGTTGATCGAGGGCCCAATCTAATGGCGCAGGATGAATCTAGAAAGGAGAAGAGCACTGGTGGTGGCAGCATCTTACGATGGCGCATGGTGGTGCGTTCGGTGGTGGATGCGGCGATTTTGGATGCGTTGGAATCGCAACGATGAAAAATGATTGAAAAATGAGGCCAAAGAACACTGTTGAAAGAGAAACACAAAGGGACAATGAACAGATTTTCATGGGAAAAAAAAGAACTTATGCTCTTGATACCATGTTAGAAACAAAAGAGTAATCTGAAAAGTGTATTATTGAGTGTATTGGAAAGATACAATGCATAGAGGTATATATAAGTGCTAGAAGAATCAAAGTAATAAAAACATAATCCTACAATTAAAATACAAATATTCTATATAAATATAAATGATACTAATTGATTTTAATTGATCATAATTATTCTTTAACACTCTAAATACTTCTTGTTATTTTGTCACCGCTCAATAACTTTTTATCATGTCGCAATGACAATTCTAAACAATGTCCATCATTGAATCAAATATGTACACTTCAGATTGAACAATACATCCGACTTAATTGTAGACAATCAAAGCACAAATTTATTCTGACTTAAATGTCGGCAATCAAATCTCAAAATCAATTCGACATCAACATCGAAATTCATTTTAGTTTAAGACCGACTAAAACATCGGCAATCAACTATTGATTTTTAAATGATTTAAATGTCAACAATCAATTATTAAATCAATTCGACTTATACGACGACATTCTAATTCAAATAATAAATTACTTAAAATTTTAGCACTCAATTTATATTTTGATTATATCATCCACAAAAATCAATTTAATCTAGTGCTTGAAATAGAAATACTTATTCATTTAACACAAAAGTTATTAAACACCTACTATGTCAATCAAACACATCAGCCACACATCAAAATAAAATATTTTAGCAACAATTTTCTAGCTATTCAAGTTCAAAATAATAAACACAAATGAAATTATCTGGTAGCCGTATTATCAGTCTCCTTCAGATACTATATTATCATCCACTAACTAATTTCTGAAGATAACTTTGGTTGCATCCATCTTTGAAAAATCATAATTTGGTATAGAAAATTTGACTTAAGATACAACTCTATCAAATTCTTTTGTGAATATTTTCAAATAATCTGTTTCATTATTTTACTCTAAATTCTTCATCTTGATTGTAATTTCAACTACCTAACTCTCTAAAGTCTCCTTCCTTCTCAGTCTCAAACTTTATTTTTTCTTCAAGTTTTTCTTTTTCCTTTTCCGTCTCTCCTAGCTCTTCATTTCTTTCGCTAATTTTTTTATTTGCTTTTTTTAATTGCTTATCTTTTTTTACCAATTCTTCTTCTAAATTTTACAAGATCTTCCATACTTTTTTTCTACTTTCTGAGTTATTTTTCGGTTGTGACCTATGTTCATTAACTGAATACCAATTATCTAGAGGACAAATTTATAATAGTAGTCTTAGTTGATTAATCAATATAAAAAAACAAATTAAAACCAATGTTTCCTACAAATATTAATCAATTTCAATATCACCAATACTGTTACGGATAAATGGAGTAAAATATTTTTCGGGGTATGGATCTCGCTTTCTTATTTATGCATGATTTTTCGTTCCAATTCTGCTAGATAGACAATAGAGAATCTGAATAACGTGAATAATGGACTGAAAATTTAGCCCAATAAAATTTAAAAAAATTTGCTCCACCCAAATTACCCAACTAAGAAATCTCATTCAATAATTCAAAAATTTTATCCATTCATTACCTTAATTTACCAAAGAACTAGTTGCTCTTCCTCACCATCGTTGCTTGGCTTGCCACACACCGTCCCCAACGTCGCTCACCCCTAGTGAAAATAACCATTCACTTAAGGATAAAAATAATCATTTACATAGTGAATGGAACATCTAGCATATTTTAATGGTATATAAATAAACTCAATCCAATCAAATAACCATCTACATAAGAATTAAAATAACTTGCCGCATACCTACTAAAATGACCATTCTGAATTAACCATGATTGAATACTAGAACTTGAACTCAGGAAGACGGCGAACGAAGGGAATGTAACTCATCGAAGTCCCTGGTGGGCAGAGTGGCACCGTCGTAGAGTTCCTAAATTTCAGGATCAATCTTAGGAAAAAAAAGCCGATGAGGAGATTGAGCATCTAGATTTCGAGGCTGTAGGAGACAATATAGAAGTCTTGGGTTAAGTATACACTTTTTGAAAAAATAAATAAATAAATTGAAAGTTGCACCTTCTAGACTAGTCTAGCTTTGTGACTTTCAATCTCAACTTTAGACCAAATCTCCATGTAAGCCGAATACAAACGAACCAATTCAGAGGCGGAACATGTGCGGCGTGATCTTGTCGAGGAGAAATAGTCGGTGACATCATGAATTTCCATCACGATATGGCTCCATCCGGTGAGAAATAGTCGGCGGAGGTGGAAGAGATCGACGCCAATAAGGGGTGTAAAACGACATCACCACCCGAGTTGGAAGAGAACTTGCTATGGTGGTGAGGGACGGCGGTGTCAAGACCTTTGCAGCGACGACGATGACAGTTGCGGGAGAGACCGACGCTGTTGAGGGGGGTGTGGGGTGCAAAACATATTACATGTGAATGTGTAACCTTAGTAGTGGTTTAGGTGTTAATCCTAATGTTTTCAAATTTTAAAATTTGAATAATTATTTAATTAATTAAGAATCTAGTTTTTAATTTTAAATTTACCTTTCTTTTTTTACCGTTGTTCACGTTATTTACTATATAGATTGTTCCCTTATACTTTTCCTTTTATTTGGCTTTATATCATTTGCAAATGAGATATATGTAATTTGAAAAAATACATATATTTCATTTACAGTATAAACGAGATAGATTCATAATTATCTTGTTTACATGGTTAACAAGATATGTGTATTTATAAATATAAAAATATAATTTTTGAAAATAATAAAAAATACTAATAATTTAATTTATACAAATTTAAAAAATAAAAATCGATATATTTTATTATTATTTAGATCGACTTTAATTAATTTATATTATATCTTATCTCAATACAACAAATTCTGGTTGATGCAACCTTTAAAAACGTTGCCTATAATAAGGAAAAATGTTGCCTTTGATCAAAGGCAACACTTTATGACAAAACACAACACTTTCTGAAAGGTTGGCTATACAACCGTTACCTTTGGTCTAAGGCAACGTTTTTGTGTATCAAAGAGAACCCTTTTTATGGCAACCTTCAAAAAGCGTTGCCTTTTCTGCAGAAAAAGCAACTCCACGAAAGAGTTGCCTTAGAAGACCCAAACACAACGCTTTAGATATGAATCTATGGCAACACTTTTTACGAGTTGTATTTTCTAATACATAAAGCAACACTTGTCCAGATTGTTTTAAGTTGCCTTTTCATATACATAAAGCAACACTTATATAAATTTTTTCTAACTATTTTTTTCATATACCTAAAGCAATCTTTGTCCAGATTTTTTTAAGTTGCCTTTTTCATATACCTAAAGCAAAACTTGTCCATATTTTTTTATGTTGCGTTTTTTATAAACCTAAAATAACATTTATCTAAATTTATTTGCAGTTGTCTTTTTCTAATACCTAAAGCAACACCTTATTAAATTTTTCTTAGGTTCTCTTTTTTAATATCTAAAGCAATATATTTTTTATCTTTGTTATTTTTATATGACATTTGAAGGATATATAATACACACTAATAATATTTACATATTTAAATTTAATTTAATCAATATAGGAAGAATAAGCTAATAATATATATTACATATATATAAAAAGGTCTTCCAATTAACATACTTGTTAAGTTACCAAGTCAAATAAATAATAAACATAAGATTGCATAATACATGTGTTTTCTGATGATGAACTTAAACAAAAAAGAAACTAATTTTTCCATTTGAAAAAAAAAGACTTTGTGCTTCACCATTGTGCCAAGAATTGCATTTATCTCTTTAGAAAATTTCATCCAACCATAAGAAAGCTGCCGTCAAATTTAAATGGACAAAAAAATTATAATCAAAACATCAGTTTAACAATAACATGTATACTCAAGTATTACAACAATTTAGCACACATATACCTAATCATGATTTACTATATGAGTCGATGGAGGAGAATGCCGAAGAATCAAATTTGGATCTTGTGCACTATTTGCAGACGATTGCTTAGATCGCAAGAGAGAAAGCGCTTCATCAACATTCATACTAAGAGAAATTTGTTGCAACATAAGTTTCACAATATCTTCCAATTCTTGCAACCATTGTTTATAGTCATCTAATTCAAATCCTAGAATGTCCACCAATATTCCTCAAACTCCTCTAAAGTAATCTTTCTCTATAAAAAAGTAAAGAATAAAATTTACATTATTCTCTACGAACTATTTAACTCAATCAAAATGGCCAACAGAACATAAAAAAAAATAATCGTTTCTATATGAACTAGTTAACTCAGTGAATTATGCAAATAATTCTGATGGATATAAATGATCTAGATTTCAACAAAATAATTGCAATCCTTATTGCATTCTCTGTTCATTTTTTAATTTGTAATTCTCTTTTTCTTTGGTGCTTTTGTATAGAAATTAAATAAAAAAAAAAACAAAAAATGTTAGATGAAGATGTAGCGTTTTACATACATGTTGTAATGGTCCAGCATATGACGTTTTTTGAAAATTTATAAATCTGCAACCATTGTAACATGTGAAGCACCACAGTCATGAAGCCTAGCTAAGCAAATTAAGCTAATTGAATATATAGTTGGTGTATATTCATATACGATGATAAGTGTCTTAATATTAATGGTGTATATATAAGTGATCTGCAGTTAAAGCTCTTGGCTTTGAAAAAGCGGGAGAGGCTCTACTCTAATAAAATACTCACACATCCCAAAAAAAAAAAATAATCATGAGACATTGGTATAAAACCTTTTTTTGACTCTTCAAATCCAAAAACAAAATAAAATACAAGTGGAAAATTCCATCAAGAAGAGGACTAAATAAAAAAGAATTAATTAGCAAAATTAGTCATCCAAAAAATTCTTTTAATAGTAGCCTAAGGAGATTTAGTACTTCTGAGTATAACAATTAAATCTTGTCCATCCGAATTATAAACCTAGTTTGACAAAGCTATAAAGTAAATCTCTTTCAAGGTTCATTCAATTTCGTTTAGAATTATTCATCTAATTCTCAGATTTTGGTAAGAAAAAAATTAAATTAAAAAAAAGAAAGCAAAACTCAAATAGTATTACCGGAAATAAATAAAGTTGAGGAGAAATAAAAAGTAATATAGTAGAGGATTCTAAACTTTTAAATGAAGAAAATCATTAAAGAACTTGTTCAAACATAAATGATGTCTAACATAATATTTTTCTCAGCATAATATAATACTTTCAAGCACAAAATGATAGCTAACTCAAATAAATACAGTTTTAGAAACTTATTTTTTAACATCCACAAAGGTAAAGTAATCCCTTAAACTAAAAATAAATAAAAATATTGAATACAGTTTTTTGCTACATAACAATAAGAAAATTATACCATGACATCTAAATTATATTCCTTTCAATGATTCAAGCATACAATTACATAACCCTAATGAACCTCAAATTTCATTGTCTTCACACATAAAAAAGTAAGCAGAAAATTCAGATAATCAAACTATACTGTCAATCAACTCCCAAAACTATATGAATGCAAAACATATAATCAAGAGTGTATCCAATTGAGACGAAAATTATTAAATGAACTAATTTTAGTGTGGTACTAATTTGCATCAAACATGAGTTATGAGTTTGTTAGCTTTTTTTCTTCTTAAATTGATATCATTCACAAATGAACTGAATTGATAAGAATGACAGAAAATAATAGAGAATAGATTTTACAATAGATCAATCACTTTAGTTTTTCATTGTTTTGATTGACTATGTCCCTAGAAACTTATGATATTAGAAACTTGATCTTGGTCTTTCCATATATATCATTAAAACTTCCAAACATGGCACGATTCAAGACCATCATTAAACAAGATCAATCTTAACAGGTAAAAAAAAAAAAAATTGAACAGTCTTTAATGTCTTTTTCTTAAAATAGTAAAAGTAAAATTACAAATGTGAAAAATTAAAACTTATTTAAACCCGTTGCCTTTACTTTGGCAACAAAAAATGGGGTGTAAAAACTGTTTTCAAGTTAGATAACATCCAAAATGTTTGGATTTTACAAAGAATATTAACAGTTTTTTTCTTTTTTCCTTTTTTTTTCTTTCTTTCTTTAAACTTAGTTCATTGGTTGGTGGTCATTATATTCTTAACCAAGTCAAGAATACGGCAGTAATAAAAAAAGAGGGAAGATTCTTTACCTCTAATTCATCCCCCTACTTACCCTATTGCTCCCAGCAAGGTTGTTGCAATGCAAGGGCTGCCACCAACAATGAGATTGAAACCCCAAATGTGTTCATCAGCTTCGGGTGTGTTTGGGGATCACGTTGAGGAATAGAAAAGCACGTTTGAGCGTCTTGAACGTTCCAATATCATGTTTGGCAACTTTTTGAAATTCCTAACCCAGAAGTGCTTTCACCTCTGAATGTACGTTCACGTGAAGCTACAAATTCAAGCTTCTGCGTTCACGTTAAGAAAATTAATTACCGTTGGAGGAATTAGGTAAGGAATTTATTCCATATCTACCAACTGTACCCTTCATTTCATCTATAAAAAGGATGCACATAACCACATCATTTCACCATTAGTTCTCTGTACGTTCTTCTTCATTTCACCATTAGTTCTCTATATGTTCTTCTTTATAGTTTTTTTTTCAGATTTATTTTCATCACTGCTAAGTTAAAGATTTTAATTTTTTTTATTATTTTTAATTATTTCTTTCATATTTTGATTTTTATATTTTTTATTTATATGATAAATATTTTTCATATTATTTTTTAGTATTCTGATGTTATTTTTTTAATTTTCTATTGTTATATTTTTATTATTTTTTTTATTTATATGACAACTATTGTTGATATAAATTTTTATTTTTATTAATTTTTATGATATTTTTATTATTTTTTATTTATATAAATGATACTAAATTAAAGAGTACTAATGACACTAAAATAGATTATAAAATATTTTTTTGTTTAATATTATAAATGTATAGTACTCCCTTTTATATTTTTATTTCTTATTATTTTTTAGTTCATATGAATTTTTTTATTATTTACTGTTTTTTATGTTTAATATGTAAATTGTCTTTTTTATTTTTATTTGATTTTGTTCTTTTTATTTTTACTTATTTTTTATCATTGACTTTTTTTATATTATTTTTTCAGTGTTCTAATCCCTCAGTCCTCAGGTATGTTATTACTTTTTTTATGGTATTCTTATTATTTTTTGTTTATATGAATTCTATTTTTTTCTCTTTTATGCACTGTGTTTATATCTTATGCGAAATTTATTTTATTTTTTATTTGATATAGTTCATATAAATTTTTTTATGTTTTATTATATTTTTTTATTCATATAATATATATTGTTGGTGTTATAAAATTTTTATTATTTTTTATTTACGTGAGTTCTCATTTTATATTTTATTATACTTTATTTCTGTTTCGGTTGAAATTTTTTATTTTTTTTGACTATGTAAAATTTATAATTATAATTCTCATATATTATATTTTATTGTAACTTTGTTTATAATATAGATTAATTGATCCCATTAAAAAAGATAAATTAAAAAAATTATTCATAAGTATTAATAAAATTATGAACGTTGGATGTCCAAAAAAGTCTTATAAAAATAAAATTATTGAGAGTACGGTATAAAAATAATATTAAATTAATATTCTCACGTTATTACTGAAATTAAAAAAAGTTAATGGATTCGACTAAATATTCTTATATATATATACTGAAATTAAAAAAAGTTAATGGATTCGACTAAATATTCTTATATATATATATCTAAAATTTATATTTTTTCTAATAGAACAATGAGTAACAATGAATCTCTAAAGACAAAAGCAGCATGGGACATGGAGACTACTAAACAATTTATCCAAGCATGTTTAGATCAAGTTGCTAAACAGCAACGTAATGGAACCACTCTTACAAAAAAAGGTTGGAAGGATGCTTTGTCTCAATTTAATGAAAAAACTGGAAAACAATATGATAAGATTCAATTAAAAAATAAGTGGGACAATCTTAAGAAGGAATAGTCAGCATGGTACAAGCTTTTTGGCAAAGAAACGGGTTTAGGATGGGATTATATTAAACATACCGTTGATGCACCAAATGAATGGTGGGAGAGAAAACAATTGGTACGTAGTAACTTATTATTAAAGCAAAAATTTTAACTTTAATTTTGGTAACAAGTCTTGTGTTGATTAGTTGTACACATGCAGGAAAATCCCTTATATGGAAAATTCAGAAATAAAGGACTTTCTTTAAAGATGAGTTAACTATATTATTTAAAGATGTTATGGCCGATGGCAAATTTGCTTGGGCTCCCTCATCTGGGATGTTACCTAGTGGCATAGAAGAATATGGTGATGGATATCGACCATATTTTGAGGAAGGTCATGTTGATATAGAAGAAGGTTCCGGAGATAGTGAAGAAGGTATAGGTGCTAGTGTGGGAGTTAATTCTGAATTTCAACACATAAATCTTAGCTCATCTCAAGAAAATAATAGTCAAAAGAGTACGGGAAAAAGAAAGAGAGATGTGGTTTGTGAAACAACAAAATAGAAGAAAAATTTTAAAGTCCCTGCTTCAAAGCAAATTGCGGATGCAATAAGTAGAATTGCTTCTGCATCTGAATCACGCTATTGTGTCCACATTTCTAGTACCGGTGCATCTATTGGGGAAGTAATGGCTGAGATTCAAAAGATGGAAATGATTACTAGTGATCCCGATTTTCATAGTCGTTGTTGTCAACTAATGATGTTTAAGCCTGCTAGA
Organism: Arachis hypogaea; assembly: GCF_003086295.3. Taxonomy (NCBI): domain Eukaryota; kingdom Viridiplantae; phylum Streptophyta; class Magnoliopsida; order Fabales; family Fabaceae; genus Arachis; species Arachis hypogaea. The sequence continues at coordinate 80,048,492 of NC_092039.1, read as the reverse complement.
GAAATGTTTGTATCCTTAAAAGGATATGAGCAAAGATTGTTGAATTGGCTCAAACATGCAGCATATAATCCACTACCATTTATGCAAAATTAATATTTTTTTTGTAATTTTCATGCAAAACTAGTTAAGTTATTATTGTACTCCATTTTAATTTGTCCATGAATGTTTTGTTATGTTAGGATAAGACAATAGAAAAATTTGTGTGTTGCTTATTTAGTTATTTATCATTTTATATAATGTTTGTGGTACTTAATTATTGTTCTTATTATATATAATTTATTTCTTAGCTTGGTATTGATAAGAATTTATTTATATTCTTATGTAGGACTTACTTCTTGTTAATTAATTTGGAATGAACATGGAGTATTTATTTGAAGAGTATAAAAAGGAACAACATGAAGAATCAAAATTACTTTCCATTATAGAAGAAGAAACAGATGAAATTGAAAATATTTCTGCATTAATTGGTCAATATGCAGTTAATTATCTGTGCAAAAAACCATGCAGAACTAGTGAACAAACAGGTTATTTATGGGTGCAAGAAATTTTATGTGGCCATGGCATTCGTTGTTATGAAATGTTTCGGATGAAAAAACATGTTTTTTTTAAATTTTGTGAACTAGTTGAACAAGGATTAAAATCTACAAGACAAATGGGAGTTCAGGAAATGGTTGCAATGTTCTTAAATACGGTTGGTCATGGAGTGGGTAATAGGATGATACAAGAAAGGTTTCAACATTCTGGAGAGACAATAAGTAGACATTTTCATGAGGTATTGGTTGCTTGCTTGAGATTATCTATTAAATATATTAAGCCATCGGATCCTAAGTTTCAGAATGTTCATAGCAAAATAAAAAATGACCAACGATATTGGCCATTTTTTAAAAATGCTATAGGAGCAATTGATGGTACTCATATCCCATGTGTGGTTAGCCCAAGTGATCAACCCAAATTTATTGGAAGAAAAGGATATCCAACACAAAATATAATGGTTGTATGTGATTGGGACATGTGCTTCATTTTTGCTTTACCTGGATGGGAAGGCACTGCGCATGATGCTCGTGTATTTGATAATGCTATTACAACTCCTACCATGAATTTTTCGCATCCTCCTCCAGGTTAATTTTTATCATTTTCTTACAAATAAACTATATTTACTTGGTTATCATGTAACTATTTTTTTTCTTCATTAGGTAAATATTATTTGGTAGATGCCGGTTATCCAACACCGAAAGGATATATTGGTCCATATAAATGTGAGCGCTATCATCTTGCAGATTTTAGGCGTTCTTCTGGATTCACAAATCATAATGAAGTATTTAATTATTATCACTCAAGCTTAAGATGCACAATAGAAAGGACTTTTGGAGTGTGGAAAAATAGATTTGCTATCTTGCGACACATGCCCAAGTTCAAAATTGAAACTCAAGTGCAGATAGTGTGTGCAACAATGGCTATTCATAATTTTATTAGAAGACATTCTGAAACAGATACTGAGTTTAATCAATATGAACATGCAAACATTCTTGATGGAGAAGATAATAGTTATGTTGGTGAAAACTCAGATCAAACTCTAACCATTAGCTCTTCTGCAGAAATGGACCGTGTTCGAGATTCGATTAGGGATCAAATTATTAATCACATGCAGTAGAAATAATAGTATTCTTATGTAATAATTTTGTATAAGATATTGTTTTTTATGTATTTTATTAGTGTTTTATATTTTAATTTAATATTTATTAGTATTTTTATGTATTAAAATATATTTTGTCAATTTTTATATGTTACTTTAATTTAGTAAGTAAATATTAACTTTATTATAAAATGAATTAATAAGATTTATTCAAATATTTAAAGTAAAATAATATAATAATATAAAAATTATTTTAATTGATGTCTCTTTTAGTAATTTTTCATCTAAAAGTGATTTTGAGTAGTATAATCCAAACAACATTTACTTTACTATAATCCATTTTGACATAAAGATTGCCAAACATAAATCACGTTAACACAAACTTACTTTTCATCAAAAGCAAGTTTGCAAAATCACTTTTATGCAAACTCCCGTTTGCAAACTGAAATCCAAACACACACTTCTCGATACGATAATTTAACAATGTGTATTGGTTTATGAATAAAATGATAATTTAACAATGTGTATTGGTTTATGAATAAAATGAACATCACCTATACTATTATACTAACCAGAATAACCATCCAGATACCAGGAATAATAAACATCTCACGTTATAAAAAACTAATTTTGGGTTCACCAAGGTTTGAACTCTTGACCATCTAGATCTGAAATTCTAATACCATTTCCTGAAACCACTCATCCCAAAAGCGTAACCTGACAAGACAACGTAACACTAATATTCATATCTCTAATACTTCCTAAACCTTCATTGTGCACATTGTACGTTTAGGCCATTGACTCCCTAGACTTTCTCAACAAACTTTTATACAGAGCAATAATAATCTGTAAAACAGCGAAATCACATGCCAGCAAACCAGAGAACAGCAAAATAATTTACTAACTAAAAATAAAAATCTAACTAAACTATAATGAATTAATTCAGAGAACATCAAAATTAGTCTTCTCAAATACCTAGAAACGGAGGAACAGAGGAAGAACGAGAAGGTGAAGAGAACGAAGAGGAGTTTCTCGCGATTGAGCACCGCGCCCGTCGAGGAGAGCACCGCACTCGTCGAGGAGAGCACCGCGCCGTCGCCGTACGTGGAGGAGTACACCGCAATTGAGCGCTGCTGTTGTCATTATGAAGAGGAGAAAAGGTCTGTGATTTGGTACCACACAGTCGCCCGTCGAGGATAGCATGACATCGTCGACGTACGTGGAGGAGTGCACCGGCAATTGAAAGCTGCTGACCTGCTGTCGCCATTAGGAAGGGGAGAAAGGGTACGGTGGGGGTGTTACGTTGTTGTAGGGGAGAAAGCTAAGGCTTTAGGCTCTTGTGTATGGCGTGAAATGGAACCTCTGAGACACTTTTGTATTTTTGTGTTTAAGTTCATTTTTTTATTGAAAAAATAATCTGTGGGAATATGATTAATTTAAAACTTAAAAGTTTTCTTTTAAAATTTTTAATTATAAATAATTTTAGACAACATTTTATAAATGTTATTTGTTTAATTCTTTTGAAGATTCTCATAAAATGTTATATTTTTATTTAAAAATATTATCTTAAAGTTTTTATTTTGTAATATTTTATAAATGTTGTTTTAGATATTAAAAATAATTTTTTTTATGGGTGGTTAAAAGTTTTGTTATCTTTGTCTTATTCAAGGATAACTGATTAAAAATATTATCTTTATCTATTTAACACAATTTTTATTAAATGTTGCTTCAAATAAAGATTATCTTAGATAAAAAATATTATAATGTGTACACTATAAATTTTAAATGAATAACTTTATTTGTATTGAAGTTTTAAAAATGAAAGATTTTAAATAATATAAAAGATGGACCTTTTAAATAATAGAAAAGATAAACAATTTTAAAATAATAGAAAAGATGAATAATTTTAACTCACTAATTAATGTACAACTAGATGTAACATATAATTTAAAATTATCTATTTAAGAATAGCATATTATTCTTTTAAAAACTAATACATTTAAATTAATATTTAAAAAAATAAAAAACATAAACAAAATTTAAAAATCAAATATCAAAATTACTACTCAGTATATAATTTGAGGTATGATAACAATAACTATTATTATATTATATTTAAATTTCATTATCTGTGTTGGTACTATTATATGGATTGAGGTAAATGTCACGTATTGGTGGACGGTGGTGGCAAAGAACGCGCACGTTCCCTCGGAAATGATAAATGAGAAGAAGAAAAAGCAAAGATAAACCCTTAGACCAAACGTCTGAAATTCAATAAAATAAATAAGAATTAATCAACTTATCATCACGTGAAACTTTTACTTTTTACGCATGGATAAGATTTTCTGACACAATCTTCAGGATAAGAGATATGTAGTTTATTATTTATTAATTTATATATGTAATATTGAACCGGTACATTTAAAATCAAGAATTTTATATATGAATACTTGAATTTAATTAATTTTTAAAATATTTTTATTTAATGTTTTTTTTTTATTAAATTTTAAATTTTATTTTATAGAAAAATAAAAAAATTAACTGAATATCTAATTAAATAAATTGTTTTTCGTCTCAAAATGTTCCTAGGTAAGTTTTTCTTTCTTCGGCCGCCTTGGTTATTTTTTTTTAATTGTAGTCGAACATTAGAATTAGAATTAGAATTAGAATTAAAATTTAGAATTTCAGTTTAAAAAGACATAATTTTTTTGTTTTTATATTATATTTAGTTATAATTAATAAAATTTAAAATGTCTTTATCGTGTATTATGCTTGTTTAAAATAAATAGAACTTAAATTTATTTAGATATTTTTGTGTATAATTTTAATTTTTTTTAGCATTTTAAAATTTTTTAAATTTGTTAAATTTAAGATTTATTAATTTTGAATATTTAATTTAATATAAATGATCGGACAAAATTTTAGCTTTAGCTTTCAACATAGACTTTCTACATTCAGATGTTTAGTAGAATTTCAGATATTATTTTGATATGAAAATTTGAATGTTTATATTAGATGATTTTGAAAATTTTTAATATGTATTTGGTTTAAAATTTTTTATTTTTTTTTAAAAATAAATATTTTAGGTCAAATATATTTAATCGCTCGTTTAGTTCTTACCTCCTTGTTCTCCGTATTAACTTTTGATATTATTTCTCAGATTCCTCTTGGCTTCCAACAGTAGAATCTTTCAACAGGAAAAGACTACTTTGAAAAAAGATCGTGATTAGCCATGAATGAACACAAGATCTGCATCGCCTCTCTCTTGTTATGAGCTATCATGCTCTTCTTCTCATGTTCAATTTTTTTTTTCATGCCATCCTGTTTCATATAGTGATTTTGCTAAAGCAACCATTTTTATGCGTTAGATTCATCTGGAATACCAGGATCTGTAAAGTTAGTTAGCTCAAATTTTTTCTCTGATCTGTTCTCTTATTCATCATCATCCGGTTCTGTTTTCCCTTCTCTTCATCCACTGCACTACGGTTTCTTTGGAGAAAACTGTTTTGATCTTCTTAAAAAGCGTTGCAACTAAAAAGAGCTTCCACTTTCGCCGGAGATTCAAAGGAATGGGCTTATGCAGCTTCATTCTACTCGTCATAAAGGTACTACTGCTATTTTTCAATCATCATCTTTTGTAATTGATTGTGTCACTAGAACCTGTGTTATGATTCATTGAGTTATATTTTTTTTATGATACAAATGAATCAAATGACGGTAAAAGTTGCATATATGTTATTATCTAATTTTTTTAATAATTACTTTTTTGTTTCACTCATTTCTGCTCTATTTTTAACGTTCAGGGAATATTCTTACGACTGTGATTCTATTGATTAAGCGATTTTATTGGTATATGGCTAGACATCCGGTAAGAAAATTGTATTATTTATATATATATTTTATATGAGGTTAAGACATTTATATATTATGGGTTGTGCTACGCTTTTTAATTTTCATATGGAGAGGAGATTTGTATAGGACAGCGATATGGAGAACATGCGTGTTTTATCAGAGTGTGGTATTAGGGAGCTACTAATCAAAACGGTGCGAGTTCTTCCAGATTAATCGGATGGTCCGATTTCATGGCACAAAACGAACAGTTCGAATTATTCCTCCCTCGTCACATGTCGCAACGGTGTTTTTAACCCTAACATACCTCTTTATTATATGCATACCCACCTTTCGAAATGAGTTTTATCTCCATCTCATCCAGCAACCATTCTTCCTTCTTCTCTTTTGTCTAATTCTTCTTTTTTTCCATCAGTTTTTGAAAAAAAACTAAATTGTTAAAGAAACAAAAATTCAAAAATATTGATCATCCTGAATTTCTTATTATAAAATATCTCAATTATCGTGATTATTTAAGTTTATTTATTAAATTATTTTTTGATATTTTAGAATTATAATTATTATTATAAAAAATTTAATTATAATTATTGTTGTTAGTAGTTCAACTTAAAATTTTATTATTATTATTATTATTTCAAAGTTATAATTGTTATTGTTAGAAATTTAATTATAATTATTGTTTTTATTAGTTCAACCTAAAAACATATATCAGTGAGATTATTATTATTATTATTATTATTATTATTAATTTAGAATTATAATTGTTGTTAGAAATTTAATTATAATTGTTATTGTATGTAGTTCAACTTAGGAATTAGTGACATTATTATTATTATTATTATTATTATTATTATTATTATTAGAAATTTAATTATAGTTGTTGTTAGTAGTTTAAATTAGGAACATATATTAGTGACGTTTTTTGAAAATTAAGAATATATGTTTAAATAATAGTTAGAAATATATATAAATATAGTTAGAGAATATTTTAATCAATGTTAACGTATGAGTTAGACTAATATGATAGATTAGTAAAACGTACATGTTTAAAATTGTGTAATAATTTTAGTAAAAACTATATGTTTAAAAAATACATTTTTGGATTAATGTTGCTGATTTTGATCAATAATTAGGTTTTGTAAAATATAATAATGTATTTGTTTTTTGATAATAATTATTTGTTTACTGTTAGGTTTTTAATTGACATGAATATGTTGTTGTAAGTGAGGTTTTAATATTAAAGTGAAACATTAGTTAGATAGAAATTGGAAGTATCTATTATTTATTATTATTAGTGGTAAGTTAGAAATAATTTCTTGGATAAATTGGTTGTTCTAGATAATTATCGGACAATACAGTTGGAGATCGGCATGCCTCGCACATCTGTATAGGGCGTTATGCAGGGCATTTCGTTTTGACTGTAAAGAGATTAATGGTCCGCTAACACTGTTGTTCGTTTGGGTTTGGATTTGCCTGCCATATCTAGCACCGGTTTCTAGGAAATCCCGTAGTTTTTCGTTTGTAAATAGGTAACATTATCTTATATTTACTCCGTATCTTCGTATTTAGAATTTAGTTCTGTTAATGAAATAAGTCATATTAGGTGGCGTAACTGGGAGCGTGGAGACCGACGCTTTAGGTATCTTATGCTTGCTCACTTTAGAAAGGGTTTGGATTATCTTCAGGAAGACCATGTATATTTTCATTAAAGAAGTATTTGGTTTGGGTTTAGTGTTATTCTTATTCGGATTGTAATAATAAGTCTCGTTTATTTTTTCCAGTTTGTGTGGGTTGCTTATGCTGTGGATCGTGTGGATCCAGATATAATTGCTGCAGACATCTACATGCACTCGGTAGTTTGGAGTGCTACGGTGCCGTTGGTATTTTTTGAATGTATTGAGTGACATGCAACTGATTGGTATAGGCGACAATTTGATTTTATTCAGGGAGTTCCTCATCAGAAACGGAATTTAAACAAGGCACACGGAGAAGTCCTGACTAGTCCTAAGGATCTTAATTGGGCCATAGCCACAAATCATTCATTTTGGGTGATGCAGTGGATAAATAGATATATTCACGTTCTGATTGAGTTTGATGGTCTACAACATCTCTTAGATATTTACAGGCTCTAGTTCCATACAAAATATGACAACCATTTGAATTTGTAGAATTTTGTGGTTTAAGAGAATGATAAGGGTGATCAGATTATGGATGATGTGGTTTAAGAGAATGAAGAAAATGAAGAACAGGAGTCACAGTCACTGCCACCTCCACCTCCACCTCTACCTCCACAAGAACAATATGTACCTCAAATACAATTTACCTCATCATACCAAATACATCAGCAGTATTGGAGTGTGCCATAGTTTGACTCAAGAGATGGAGGTTTTTTTAGTCAGTTGCTTGTGTTCATGGCAACCGATGTAAGCCAATCACAATATGGTCATCAGCCTGACATCATGGTAGGTAGGTATTCTTTAGACGCGAGGCATCCATGCCGTACTTCTTCATATGCTTCTGGAGGGTTGGTATCTGGTGATTCTAGTAGGAGTGGTGGTGGTCAATGAGTTCTTAATAGTCAAAACTCTAATTGTGTTTTAATGAGTCTAATTGAAGAAAATGCTGAGACACTTGAGCAAAAGACTGATGAGTATCTAGTAATGATGAAGATGAGGACATGGACGAGGATGAAGAATCCCGTAATGATGCATTTGACGATGGTGATGATGCAGGTCCTATTATTACTTTACTTGTTTGGTCAATTCATTATTGTATATTCATATGTGGTATCTCTGTTGGTTTAATTATATCATATACTTGTTTCCTCAGTTGATGTAATTATATTCATGTTAGGATTGTCTGTCTAATTAAATTGTTACAGGTGAGGCACGCACTCCAGATGAGACAAGCAAAGGGTACCATCTCAGGGGTTGATCTGCCTTGTCGTAGCGCTAATCGATTCACTCCGTCTGTGTTCAAAAAAGTCATTAAAAAAATACATGAATCTTGTGAAAGATGTAAAGTGGGTAATGAGAAAGTAGATGTTGTCTAGTTAACATGTCTATGTATCACTTAATTTTTCTATGTATGAATTAACTGTTCTATGTATCAATTATTATGTATCAAGTTATAATGTTTCAAATGTCGTTAATTTTTTTGGATGGATTGCATAATATATAATTCTAAAGTCGCATTTGTCATAGAGTTGATTGATATAAGCTACAAGGTTTCAAATAGCATAATATATTATTCTAAAGTCGCATTTGTCATAGAGTAGATTGATATAAGCTACAAGGTTTCAAATAACATAATATATAATTCTAACGAGCATTATTTTTGGCACTTACACCAACTGACTGACGGCATTTACTATGGTTGTGTCTTTCAACTCCACATTGCCTACACTGCGGTGGATGATGTAGCATTCGCGTGTCCATCTCGTTCAAGAAGCGCGTCATCCTAGGGGACCTTTGGTAACACGTTTTAGGTACAGATTCGGTACGAATTGTGGCTCATTGTATGCAAGCCATGTAGTAGGATTCCCCAGTGGATAAAACCTAGCTTGGTAAACCCGTCGAACTTGGTCCATCTTATACACGTCATGCACATACACTTGTCAATCCAGTCGTTGATTTGCACAACATGCAAACACATGTCGATACGAAATCTGGTCCAGCTGGAACTCACCACAGTCACATCGGTGCCAACGAAAGTCGACGGTATACTCCAGCCCACTTGGCATCTCACGCACTTCAAAGACGTCATTCTCCCTGTCGAATCAATTAACCTGGATGTTTCTTGATGCAAGTTGGTTTGCATGCAATTTTGAGGTCACAAGCTTAGAAAAAATATAGCCAGCATTAATCCGAGTCTCCGCCTCGACTCTTTTTCATGTGAACAACTCGTTAAACTTGTAGAATGTTGCTTTGACAAGTGCAGTAATGGGGAGATTGCATGCACCCTTCAAGACAGAGTTGATGCATTCGACTAGATTCATCGTCATGTGATCCCATCGGTATCCACCATAAAATGCCAATGCATACTATTCGCGGAAGATTTGGTTTAACCAGTTAGTGTAAGCCTTATTCCATTCTCGTAACCGCTGGTAACACACTTCGTACTCGTGCATCGTCTTCGAATATCCTACATAGTAACAAAAAACAAAAAAGGGTTAACAAACACTTATTGAAGGTAACTCTGTTGATAACAAACTTCAAATTACTCAATGTTATCCTACATTCGACTCTATATGCCTGATGTAAAACATGTGGAAAGCTCTAGGAGGTGACCAAGCTCCGTTACTGCGAGCCACAACTGCATTGATGGATTCGTGTCGGTGGGATATCAGTCCCATACCATCCCGAGTCACAACATGTTGTTGTAGGTTACTAAAAAAAAATTGTCACGCATCAGAAGTCTCTCCCTCCACAATAGCAAATGCAAATGGGACAATATTATTGTTACCATCCTGTGAAACTGCCACTTACAAACAACCTTTATACTTTCCGTACAAGTAAGTCTCATCCACTTGGACAACTGGCTTACAATGTCTGAATGCTCTAATGCAGGGGTAATAACTCAAAGACTCGATGCAATACCTGATATCACTTACCAAGTCATCGCCTTGATATGCAGGCATAGTCTCAAAATGAACGATAGCTGATGGCTCCTTATGACGCATGGCCTCAAACCATATTGATAATGCTTCGTACGATGCTTACCAACCTCCAAATATTTTTTCTACTGACTTTTGCTTAGTCAGCCATGCTTTCCGATAATTGATGGTGTAGTTGAACTACAATTGCACTTTTGCAATAACTGATTTTACCTTTAACGAGGGGTCAGCCTCAACCTACGGCTTTATTGCTTCTGCAATTGTGTTCAAATCCAGCTTTGAATGATCTTGAAAAATGGTGTCTGGTACAAGTGTGACTGCAATACCTCCTTATAACCCAATAGTACTTTCTGCTGATCATGCTAACCCTGATAAGCCAATCACACCCCTCCCAATACTGTGTACACTTGGCATAAAATGTCAACAGCTTCGACTCATACACCCGGTAGTCTACACTTCTTCGGATGGCATACTCTTTTATCGCCTTAATAACAGCTTTCCTTGAACTGAATTCCATTCCCACAGCAAATTTACCATCTGCAACAAGGGGAATTTTGGCCACGACGGCAACAATACGAAAATTTAATAATCAAAATTAAAGGTAAATCAACACTCAATACATCAATGATGATATAAATAAACTTTACATCAGGTTATTATCTCAATCTTAACAAAAAAAGAAAACATAAAAACATAAATAAATATTGATTAATAAATACTAATTAATATTTAACTACATCAATAACTAACAAAAAATATTATTATCCCAAACTTAACTACATAAACACATAAACAAATGCTAATTGAATATATTTTCACATGTCACTTAACTATTTCGTCCATCAATCAATATAAATTATTACAGAATTCTAATTCGTCTTATAAATATAGGCAATTACTTACCGGCGCTCATATATTCTGGAAACTCCGAAGCATGCATGACATCCAAATCCAACACTTGCATGAAAGATGGCTCTTCAAACAGCACTTCGTTTGTCAGTGCATTTGCCACGTCTGTCACATTTTGAGCCATAGTACTGTCACCTTGATCTTCATCTCCATTTGGATCAACAACTTCATAATTGCTTTCAAACTCTTTCTCACTGTCACTATTGTAATCTTTCCGTACAATATTTCGGTCGGTCTCAGATTGTTCGAATTCAATGTACAGCTTGATGAACAACATTTGGGCACGACTTTCAATATATATTGAAAACATCTCCTGCATACTGATGACAAGTCATCCTAGCTTTTCAAGCATTCTTCACTTGTTTCATTAGGTTTTATGCACTTTTTTGCATTGTAAGTAAGTAATTTGGAGTGGAATTGCATGGTTATGTTAAATCAATCAACCATCCTGTATTTGACACAAAATCATAAGGTTTAAGCTAGAATTAATTGGTTTTTGAATGATTTATAGACCTTTTAAATTTGGTAATGCTTTGATTGGTTGTTTTGATTACTTGTAGGTGAAGAAATGATGAAAAAAAGGAAAAAGGAATCTTAGAGAACACTTTGGACCTTAGGCCACGCTTTGAAAAGCGTGACCCAAGGCACAAAAGCGTGGCGTTCAGCAAAGGAACAAGGGCCATAGCGCTTAAAGATTTAGCACAACGCTCTTTAATTTAGCGCCAAGACCTAGCATCAAACTAAACAAGGCCAAGGCAAGCGCCCAAGGCAAGCGCTCAAGGCATAGCGCTTTCTAACTTGGCCCTGTGCTTTTTCTTGTAGCGCTACAAGGACCAAACAAGGCCAGCGCTTAAAATGGAGAGAGCGCTACGTGAAATGCTTTCACTTTATCGTGCTCTTTCCCAAAATAAAAACAAAGCACTACATCAAAGGAAGATGGAGCCAGGATTTAAACCAAGCACATGGAGGGATGGAGAAGCGCTACACCAAGCAAGAAAGCACTCAAATGGCAGCTATGGTTCAAAATGGGAACCAAGGGAAGCGCTACTCTTCACAAAAGGAAATTGGCCACAAAATGCACTCACCAGGATTCGAATTTGGAGCCTTATGCAAGCAAAAGGGGCGCTGCGCTAAATCTTTTCATGTAGCGCTATGAGGAATGCTTGGAAATGGGATTGACACAAGGCAAAGGGCGCTGCACTTAATCTTTTCACGGAGCGCTCCCCTGGAAGGTGCTCTATGAACCATTTTGCAACCAAAGGCCAAATTGGATCCAAGTCTTCACCAAATTTGACAAGCCCACTCCAAATTCTGAAATTCAAAAATAGGAAGTGTATAAATAGAAGTTAGTTTGATTTAGAGAATACCTTTTGACACTTTTACTTTTTCATTTTTCATTTTTGAGCTCATTTTAGATTCTAGCTTTGGGTTTGGGAATTGGGATTGAGAATTGAATTCTCTTCTTCTTTGTTCTTACTTCTACACTCTTCACTCTTTGTTTTGAATCTTGGATTGAGAATTGAAAGAATTCTGTTTCACTCTTGATCTGAGATATCTCTTTATTTACTTTCTGCATAATTTCAAGGAATTATGATTTGGATCTAAGTTCTCTTTACTACTTTCATCTCTATTTCTTCTGCAATTATTCTCTGTTGGATCAAGGAAGAAATTGAGATCTAGACTTATTTTCTAGTCTCATTCAGCCCCTGAGATCTTCAACTTCTCTTTTAGATTTTACAATTGAGTTGAATTCACTTTTTGTATTGTTTCTTCAAGTAATTTTTCTTTTCTGTTTGAGATCTGCTGCATTTCAATTAATCTTTTACTTCTCTGATTGATTACTATTTACATTCTCTTGTTTAATTTTAAAATCCCAACTCTCAGATCCTTTTACTCTTTTAGCAATTTTATATTTCTTGTACTCTAAGATTCTTCCATTTACGTTTCTTGCAATCTAAGTTTCAGTTATTTACATTACTTGTTCTTTAAGATTTAGCTCTTTTACTTCTTCTGTTCTTTAATTTACTGTCAATTCCCCATCTCCCTTTAAATTTCATGCAATTTAGCTTCTGTTGAATACAAATCACTCAAATCAACACTTATTTGCTTGACTAAATCAACCACCTAACTAAAATTGCTCAATCCTTCAATCCCTGTGGGATCAACCTCACTCATGTGAGTAATTACTACTTGATGCGACCCGATACACTTGCCGGTGAGTTTTATGTTGGATTGTTTTCCACACATCACATACTCACTTCGTCGGTTATATATTTGGTTTGAAATTGAACGAATCCATCAAATACTGGTATGGAATATCTGTATAAAATACATGATATTCTCCTTGACATTGCAGAATCTATCTTTTCACAAATCACATATTTGAGCTCTTCAAATGAGATTGTGAAGGGAATAACAACATCTAACGAATTTTCACAAATAAATTTTACTCCTTCAGATGTTTATAACAAAATCTGACCAAAATAATACACTTTTAAAAGAACTCTTTCATCCATTTCTCTCACCAATCTAAACAGAAACAGAAACTTCACTATTATTTTTTTTTGCCTCATAGCAAAGAAGAGAGAAATACAAGTGGAAGAAAGCAGAAGAACAAGACGAAGAAGAAGACGGTATCTGCTAACTTGGTTATGAGTTACACATTTTTATATACCTATATCTGCATAAATTGGACCCAGCGAGTTGTTTTAACTCGTTCAAAAAAATATATAATAATCAATTCGGACCATCCGAATTGATTTTCATATTATAAAAAAAATTAACTATACATACAACACGGACGGTCCGATTTGCTTCGTCCAAAATTTGAAAGTTTCCTCCTTGCAAATCAGACCATCCAATTTGCCCATCAAATTTTCTTTCAAATATAAGTCACATAGTCTAACTTGTTTATAGAACAGCTGAGAAAAAGGTGTCCCACATATTGGTCTAGCACCTCCATACTCCATAACACAGCACAACACATACATGGCTCTAATAACAAAAAAATGAGCCGTTGTGCTATATACACATTACTTTCAACCACTATTTTCAATCATCGTATATATATACGTATATAATATAAAATTCAAAAATTAAAAAATAAAAATCTCACTCTCAACCTTACTCTCACGTAGGGCTGGCAATGGGTAGGGTAGGGGTTTAGATTCTATCCTAACCCTAGCCGCGCATTGAAAACTTTCTTAAAACTCTACCCTGCCTTTGGGTTGACAATCTCTCAACCCTAATCCTACCCGCACCCTAAAGTTCTAAACCCTATCCTACCCGACTCTACCCGTAGAAACAAAAATAAATTTCAAATAAACATAAAATTCAACGATTCCAAATTTCATACATATTAAAAAAATAGAAAATAAAAAACTAAGTTCAAATTAAAATTAAAAACAATAAAACCTTAAAAGAAATCCAACAAAATTACAAATAATATGATCAACTAGTTTAGTGATTATTTCAAGTTTTTATAAGAAGAAGATTGTGAGTACAAGACTCACTTTCTTCACTACATACATAACTTTTACATTTATATTAGATAATATATTAAGGATGCAGGTAGGGTAGGGTATGGTATACCCTAAACCTGTACCCTACCTTACTTGCAGGCAAATTTGCACCCTACCCTACCTGAACGGGTTGGTCCGGGTTGGGTACCCGCAGGTAGGGTATAAATTGGCAGATCTACTCTCACGCGCTGAAACAAACGTTCTTCTTTCTCCTTCCCTCACTCTCACTCTCACTCTCCGACGTGACTCCTTCCTCATCCTCATTCTCAATGATGATTCTCCTTCTCTCTCTCTCTCTCTCTCTCTCTCTCTCTCTCTCTCTCTCTCCGGCGGCACGATTCTCTTTTCCTCTCTCTCTCTGGTGGCACAATTCTCCTTCCCTCTCTTTTAGACGCGGTTGCGATTCTCCTTCCTCTGTCTTGGGCATGGTGCTCTCTGTCTCAGGCGCGAATTTCATTGACTGTATTTTTCTTAGTTGATTTTGCAAGATAAATTTCTATTCCTTATTTGATTTTGCAAATTCCTTGCATTTACCTTGTTTATTCTATCAGCTTCTTCGACGGTATTTTTCTTGTTTGTTTTGAGCTTCTATCAACTTCTTTGACTGCACTTTCTTTCTTTATTTTGAGTTTCTATAAATGAATTTGTGTTGTGCATAGTTTGTATTAAAAATATTTAAGTTAGGATTTTGAATTGAAGTCTCAGTATGCTAATTTTAACAATTGATTATTAGTAGACTATTAATTGATTATAACTGGATTTTTGTGATATGAGTTGGAGTATGATTTATTATTATACTGAATAAGTTTGATTATGCTCAATTTTAAAAAATTATATTATAGCATAGTTGATATCTACAACATGTTTGATTATAACTGAATTTTTGTGATATGATTTGAAGTCTATTTGATTATGCCCGCCTTTTAGAACATGATATTATATCATGTTTGATTATAGCATACTTGATATTTGATTATTGAGTTTTAACTTTTTTTACTTTTTGAATTTGATTGAATTTTGGTTGTTTAATTTGCTAGTTTTAAAATATGTGAAAGAAGACTACACCAAAACAAGTAGAAAGAGAACCAGAAAATAAGGACACCAAAAAAATGTATCTAAAGAAACTTCAAAAGAGATGGAGTGGATAAAGGCCTTTTATCTTTATTTTTTTTATCTTTTATGCTAGATTTTTTTCCATCTAATAAAGTCTTTGAATACTCTGATTTTATTATACAAAGTGCATTACTAAATATTAGTTTACATAATGAAATAAATGCCACTTTAGCTAACACATGTTGTATTTTACTGTTTGATTATTATCTTTGAATTTCATAGATAATAGCCATTGAAGACAGTGTTAAGTTTAAATCTTTTATTTTGTCATTTTAGCTAATACATGCTATAAGTGACAATTCCAAATTATGATTTTTGGCTACTGTGTGTGCAGTAAAGAGAAGTGTGAGTTGCATTTGATCCAATTATTGGTCTTTTCTGGTGATTAAGTTGCAACTTTCAAAGTTTGACCTATAATTCCGGGTTTCCAATAAAGTTGCTATCAGTGTGTGCATGATCTATATTGTAACACCCTACCAAACAGAGTCTTATGCTTAAGTCATAATACAGAGATCGCAAGGTATTATGACCTCTAAAAAACATAAAATTTAGTACGTATAATAGTGTGAAAAATTGATTATAACTAGGAGCCTTTGAAGAAAACGGAGTAAAATAAAATCGTAACTCGAAAGCGTAACACTTCGATCGAAAACGTAACGAATAGAGGAATAAGCTAAAGCGAGATTATATGTATACAAAAGAGTGTCAAAAACAGGAATATCAAAACTCAAAATCCGGTTACGAAGATAACCGGTCCGAGCATAGCAATATATACATGTAAATAAAATAAGAAACCCCAAAGGAAACCTAAAGGGACATAAATACAGAAAATCTATTCTCCAAAATCTCCTATAAGAGGAGTCATCACAGTTTGTATTATTTAGTAGAGATAAGAGTATCTAAGCAAAACATATAAACTAAAATATAGTCCCAAAAACAAAGGATATTCGCAAATCCAGAAGCCTCCAGCATGCTTCAGCGAAAAACCTCACGTCTTGTCTCTGAAAACCACAAAATCCGCATGGGTGAGAACCGGAGGTTCTCAGTATGGTAACAGTGCCCACATATCTAACATGTGATGTCCTGGGAAAGCCAAAGGCAATCTTAGAACTTCCAACAGATAATTCAAAGCTTATAAATAGGCTAAACCATAAATGGCAACTGACTAAGGATTTTTTAGTTTTTTAGTCTAACTAATACTTCCCTTTCCAATTCCATCAGACCTTCCAACCACCAGTATGAGTATAATATGGCAAACACAGTTATATCAAACAAGAGATATACAAATAGGAACAGATATGACATTTAGACAATTAACAAGTAATATGCAGTCAAATAGGCAATCTCAAACAATTCACATAGTATGTATATGATGTATGCCTGTCCTAATGGCTGATGATATCATTTGTCGGTTATATAGCTAACCCGACAAGTCCTGGTATCTAACCATTGGACTATCCCTCTGTCGTGCATCCCCAACTCGAGTTATTCTCGTTCATCATCATGATCATAATTATAATCCATATCCAACACCCTCACTGGTGTATATTCAAGGGGGCGAGCTCATCCGGAACTTTCACAGTATCTGGCCAAACTTACGACAAAGGGTCAGCAGAGTATTGAGTCTCCACCTGGAGCACGTGGTGGCTAGCCATTGCTTTCACCTGGAGAAACTCGTATCTCAAATAGTGGAAGTGTAACATTCACATTTCATTCAATAAGCATATATGAAATTATACTCAGCCATAAATCAATAATGGCCCCGCCGTAATCCGGCAATAAATCAGCCATCCGGCTCACAGTTCAATCCAGAACCAGCCAATTTGTTAACAAACACAGCCCTTCGGCTCATGGCACATAAAGCACTTCCACCACCATCCTCCATATCTCATATACTCATCATTGATCATCATTGATCATACATTTTCCCCTTACTTCATTCACAAGTTACCACATCCCCTAGCTCCTTTCTCATTGCTAGGCATATCATAATGATTTAAGATGTAAGGGGTGAGATCGGAGGCTTAGAAGTATGAAGTTTAGCCTTTAAATCTCAAAATCAACTTTAGGATGAAAACAGGATCACGCGTACGCGTCCTCCACGCGCATGCGTGGATGGAAAAACAGCCAAGCGACGCCTACGCGTCAGCCACGCGTATGCATGGATGCGTTTGTGCCTCCACGCACAAAACTGGCACAGTTCTCGTACAACTCTCGAGAAAATTGGCTGAGCACTTGGTGCAGCGCATCGACGCGCACGCGTGGACCACGCGCACGCGTGGGCCACGCGCTCGCGTGCATGGTGTGTTTTTGAAAAATGACGCGTACGCGTCAGTCACGCCTACGTGTGGGGTTGTTTTCTGCTAAAAATTTTTCTAAGTAAAAAGCTGCAGAATTCACAGATTAAACCCCCAATCTTCTGACGAACATAACTTCTTCATTTCAAATTATTTTTGCCCATTTTTCAAATGACATGAACATCCCGTCTCCAATTTTATTTCTAAATAAGTTTGGCACAAAACGGGGATTGATGACAAGTCATCATATACCTATTTTTTTAGCTAATTTCACTTGTTTCATTAGTTTTTATGCACTTTCTTGCATCATAAGTGAGTGATTTGGAGTGAAATTGCATGATTTCTTTGAATCAATCAACCACCCTTTAATTTAGACAAAATCATGAAGTTTAAGCTAAAATTAATTGATTTTAAATGAATTTTAAGCTTTATGAATTTGGTGATACTTTGATTGGTTGTTTTGATTACTTGTAGGAAAAAAACGGTTGAAAAAGGAATTTTGGGCACACTTTGAAGTTGAGCACGCTTTGGAGCCTTAGGCCACACTTTTAAAAGCGTGGCCCATGACCATGAACACAAGGCCAATGGCGCTAAGTTAATTGATCCAACTGAGTGCTACAAGTAAATCAAAGGAAGGGTACAACACAAGGCATCAGCATGTAGCGTTAAGTTAACAATTGTTAACTTTTTCGGATTTTTTAGCAGCATGACCATGCCTCATTCAAAGGGCAATAACTTGAGCTACAGATGTCCAATTGATGTGCTTCTAGTTGCGTTGGAAAGATAACATTTAGAGCTTTCCAAAAATATATAATAATCTATATTTGGCGTACAATTGAAGTACAAGTGAAAGGCATCTTTAAGGCCCAAAGATCAACCAAAAATGGGGCAGCCAAGGCTCGAAGAGGGAACCAGGGTAGCACCCAAGGGAGCATAGCGCTCAGTTAACTTAAGTTAACTTTATCGTGCATCATTCAAAGAAAATACAAGAAGAGGGGCACCAAATTGGCTTTACTAGGATTCGAACCAAAGAGCTCATCTCTTGCAAGGAAGGAGCACTCCACTAGGCCAAGGAAAATAGGCCCTGAATTGCTTCCATCAAGGCTCGAACCAAGAACCTTGAGCTTACCAAGGGAAGCGCTATGCTAAGGCAAGGGGCGCTCAGTTAAAACATTTTCACTGAGCGCGACCTTGATGCTTGCCACAACGAGCTTGGTGCGCAACACAAAGGAGCCAAGGACACAAGGTATGGGCGCTCAGTTAGAAAATTTTAACTGAGCGCTACCCTGGAGCAAGGCACGCAACAAATTGAGCCTGGGACCAAGACTTGGAGAGCTCAGTTAACTTAGTTAACTGAACGCTCCCGTGGGAGCTGCACCATGGCACTATTTCAATTAAAAAGCCATTTTGGATCCACTCTTCTTCAAATCCAAAGGCACAAGGATCAATTAGATTAGGATTTTTATTTTAAATGTGATTTGTTTTAATTTCCTTCTCACTTTTACTTTGTAAAGCCTATATAAGGCATCATTTTCATCTTTGTTAGAAGAGCTCCATTAGGAAAGGTTGGCTCCACTAGGGAGCATTAGGAGTAGAATAGAGAGCTCTCTCTTAGTTTTTCTTTCTTTGAATTTAAATCTTGGATTGAAAAGTGAAGGAATTCTGTTTCCCTCTTGGTCTAAGATCTCTCTTGGTTGTTCTTCTGCATAATTTCAGAGAATTGAGAATTGAATCTGAGTTTTTATTTATTGCTTTCATCTTCTTTTTCTTCTGCAAATTGTTCTCTAATTTGATCAAGGAAGGGCTTGAGATCTAGACTTGTTCTCTAGTCTCATTGATTCCCTAAGATCTTCATTTGTCTCTTTAAACTTAAAAATTGAGTGGAATTACATTCTGTGTTGCTTCTTCAAGCATTTCTGTTTACTTCTGCATTTGATTTCATATTCTGATTCTCGGATTGATTGCTTTCTGTTCTCATTGTTCCCAATTTACTTTCCTGCACGTGTGTTCCTTTGCACTTTACATTTGAGCCACTGTGATCTGAATTTACTTTTCATGAAATTTTAATTTCCTTGCAATTGTTCTAAGCTTTGATCTGCTGCTTTCATTTAATTTCCCTGCTCCCACTCCTCTTTACATTTCATGCAATTTATATTTCTTGTCATTTAAGATTCTATCAATTTACATTTCTCGCTCTTTAAGTTTTCTGCCTATTTATATTCTGTCATTTACAATTTTTGTCAAATTACTTTTTGTTGGCTACATTTCATCCAATTTCACTTCAATGTTAGCTTGACTAAACTAATCACCCACTAAAATTGCTTGATCCATCAATCCCTGTGGGATTAACCTCACTCTAAGTGAGTTATTACTACTTGATGTGACCTGGTACACTTGCCGGTTAGATTTGTGTGTCTGGAAATTGTTTTTCCATAAAAAACACCATCAATTTTTTGGCGCCGTTGTCGGGGATTGATTTAGATCAACAATGATTAAGTGGGTGAGAAGTCTAGATCAAGCATTTTTTTTGTTTTTGCTCTCTATTTTAAGTTGAAACCAAGGTGTTTGTGTTTTTGCCTCACTAAGAAATTCTCATATCTGATATGAGTAATTTCAGTTTTCACCGGTTGTGTGTTTTACAAAACTCAAATGGAGTTCAACTCATCTTATGATCAAACAAATTTTATGGGATATTATCCACCATCACCAATCTTTAATGGTGGCTAGGAATATCACCAAGAAAATACAAATTCTGAGCACTCCAATCCATGGAGATTTGCTTCAGAGACACAAGATGAGCAAGAGAATCATATGGGGTACCAACCACCACCACAAAATGATTTATATCATTATCCTCATGGTGGATGGGAGTATCAACAAGGAATGAGGGAGTATGAACAATCAAGTGAAATGGACTATTTCCCAGAGCCACAAAGTGATTCATACTGTTATGACAGTTACATAAACCATGGTTGGGAAGGGAATTTTACTGATTCACTTGATTGTGCTGTCAATACATACATGGAAGATTGTTTCCCGTGGCCACAAAATGATCCACACTCTGAGGAATTCCACAATTCTTCAAGTTATGATTGGGAAGATCAAAACCAGAGAGCATTCAATGTGTCATACTCCACTTATCAAGAGCCATCATCACTTGAGTAAACCTTCAATTCACTCATACAAAATTGCCCAACCTCACCTCCCAGTTTCTCATTTGAAGATTGTTCATCACTTGATTATGCCTCAACACAAAGTCTCCTCCAAGATCCATACAATTCATTCCACCAACCACAAAACTTATTTCATAATCCACAAGATTCATCCCATACCACTCAAAACAACTTCACCACAGCACCCACATATCCAGAAACTCATTATCAACCTTCATCTTTTGAGCTAATAGCTAAGGATCCCCTTCAAAAATCCAGAGAATTGTTGAAAAGATAAGAACAACTCATGGAGGAACAACAATAATCCTGGAGAGAAAAAGAAATCCTTCTTCAAAAGATGGATGAGCATTTGGAGAACATAGGGAAACACTCAGAACCACTAAGCAACAAGAATGAAGATCACTTGGTGGATGTGAAGGAGAAAGTGGAAGAGCAAGACGAGGAGGCAACTGTATTAAGTGAAACTCCAATAGAGAATGAGGTGGTGAAGGTATTTGAAAATGAAACTGCACTCGAGGAGACAAAGGAACATGAACATTCATAACCCTAACAAACTTCCCTTGAATCTGTGATAAAAAAATATGAAGAGGAGATGAAGAAATCTTGGGAAGAACAACAAACCTCCTCCATGAAAGTACTATTAAGTTAAATGTTGAATGTGGAGGAGAAAGTGGAAAAGCAAGAAAGTGAGGAGGACAATCAAGGAAGTCCAAATTCAAGTGAAGCAGAAAATCACATGAAGGAAGAACTCATATAACCACCAATTCAAGAGACTCCAAATGAAGAAATCACTCCAATAATCACACAACCACAAATTCTTGAATTCAAGGAAGTGAAGGCAATTAACAAAAGTACCGAGAAGAGGATTGTGACCAAGATACCAAGGACAACATTCAAGAGGAGGTCAACCACAAGCAATCCAACCCCTGGACCACTAGCAAGCAAGCTCAATCAAGCCATGTACAAAAGGAGGCTTGATAAGAGGAAACCAAGAAAGGGGACAATAGCTGAAACTTCCTTCCCCTTGAGGTCATTCCTCTTAACAAATTGGAAGAAGAGGAAGAAAGTGAAGAACAGGTAGACAGTAGGTACATTTCTTCTCCTTGTTTTGTTTAAATTTCAATAAATTGTCATATGATTACATTCTAAACTTGGTGTTGCCATGCAACACTTTGTTTTCAATTCCTTTGAATGATTGCATCAATTTTACATGGAAGTGGCACACTAAAATTCTACGTTTGGTGTGCCACTTATTTTTCTATGCAACTCATTTAGCAACACCACTTGTCTGGATAATCATAATGCCCTTTTTGCAGTGATATTTTTTCTTTTTTAGTTGGACAATATTAGTCTTCTCTTTGTTTTAGCCATTTCCTTGTTTTAATGCTTTTTGTTATTAACTGTTTTTGTGAATACATTACCAAGAGATCCTCATTCATCATAGATTCTTGACTTGGTGATTGTATTTAACATATAACAGTCTCTTTTGTTTAGTTTTAGTTCAAATAAAGTAACATATGGTTGCATTCTAAGTTTGGTGTTGCTATGCAACAAAATTTGGTTCCAATGTTTACTAGATACTTGCATCAAGTCCAAGTGAAAGTGTCACACTAAGTTTGGTATGCCACTTATATTTTTTTATGCAATGTATCATGCACACCATCTTATGTTTGCAATCACAATGTCTCTGTCTCTTGTGCCTTGATTGTTATCTTTAATTTTGCTTGCTTAAAACACATGTACTACTAACATTTCATTGTGTAAGACATTCATGATATCCATGTTAGCCCCATAGCCATTGTTCTAATTGTTGCTTGAGGATGAGCATTCTGAGTATTGGTTTGGGAAGAAGGAAGAGTAGAAGGAAAAGGACATCAGTAGAAAAGATGAATTACAAGGTTGTAAAGTTCCTTTTCCTCTCATTTGGTTCTAGCACTTTAAATTGCATGATTGTCTTATTATCTTCTCTATTTACATGTGTGTATGAATAAGCATATCCTGCATCCTGATTTGTAATATGTTTCCATGCCATTATAACTATCAACTTGAGTTTTGAAAAGTCCAAAGCAATAAAGCATCATGATCATAAACAAACAAGGAATTAAAAGAAGAACTTAGCATGTGCATACAAGTATTGGAAAGCTAGTATGTTTGATTGTTGCTCAATTGCATTAGATTTTATTTAATTAAAGTTTTCATCTAGGACATTTTGTGAAATCTTTTGAAATCATGAAAACCTTGAAAAAAAAGCAAAAAAGGGCAAGAAAAGAAAAAGGGAAAGAATGAGAAAGCTGAAGGCTCTGAGTACCAATGACAATTCTATTGTTAAGTACTTGTGGTGTTTATGTATCAAGCCAAATGCTTGAAAACAAAACACTTAGAAGTCAAGGCTAGGCTCAAGTACAAATGCACTCCCTCAAAGCTCAAGGTTCTGAGCATCAATGATTAGAGAGTCAAGAAAAGAAAAAAAATGAGCTTGAAGAAGTTCTCTAATTAAATGCTTTTGGTGCTTATGTATCAAGTGGTAATACTTGAAAATAAAGCATTTAGAATCGTAGTTTTGTTATAAACTCATGGGGCAAAGCACCCAAAAGGATAAGCTAATAAAAAAAATCAAAAGCTTGTTTCAAGAAAGAATTATAAGAAAAAGATTTCATAAATTGAGCTAGATAGAAGCATCAATCATTTACATTTCTTTTGTGATTGTAGCATGCATAGAAAACTAGCCTACCATGAACATTGAGTTGCTATTCTTTTTACCTTGGATTGTCAATCTTTATTGCATGATTCTTTTCTTGCTTGGGGACAATCAAGATTTAAGTTTGGTGTTGTGATGACAAGTCATCATATACCTATTTTTTTTAGCTAATTTCACTTGTTTCATTAGTTTTTATGCACTTTCTTACATCATAAGTGAGTGATTTGGAGTGAAATTGCATGATTTCTTTGAATCAATCAACCACCTTTTAATTTAGAAAAAATCACGAAGTTTAAGCTAAAATTAATTGATTTTAAATGAATTTTAAGCTTTATGAATTTGGTGATACTTTGATTGGTTGTTTTGATTACTTGTAGGAAAAGAAACGGTTGAAAAAGGAATTTTGGGCACACTTTGAAGTTGAGCACGCTTTGGAGCCTTAGGCCACGCTGTTAAAAGAGTGGCCCATGACCATGAAAACAAGGCCAATGGCGCTAAGTTAATTGATCCAACTGAGCGCTACAAGTAAATCAAAGGAAGGGTACAACACAAGGCATCAGCATGTAGCGTTAAGTTAACAATTGTTAACTTTTTCGGTTTTTTTTAGCAGCATGACCATGCCTCCTTCAAAGGGCAATAACTTGAGCTACAGATGTCCAATTGATGTGCTTCTAGTTATGTTAGAAAGCTGATATTCAGAGCTTTCCAATGATATATAATAATCTATATTTGGCATACAATTAAAGCACAAGTAAAAGGCATCTTTAAGGCCCAAAGATCAACCAAAAATGGGGCAGCCAAGGCTCGAAGAGGGAACCAGGGTAGCACCCAAGGGAGCATAGCGCTCAGTTAATTTAAGTTAACTTTATCGTGCCTCATTCAAAGAAAATACAAGGAGAGGGGCACCAAATTGGTTTCACTGGGATTCGAACCAAGGAGCTCATCTCTTGCAAGGAAGGAGCACTCCACTAGGCCAAGGAAAATAGGCATTGAATTGCTTCCATCAAGGCTCGAACCAAGCACCTTGAGCTTACCAAGGGAGGTGCTACACTAAGGCAAGGGGCACTCAGTTAAAATATTTTTACTGAGCGCTACCCTGATGCTTGCCACAAGGAGCTTGGTGCGCAACACAAAGGAGCCAAGGACACAAGGTTTGGGTGCTCAGTTAGAAAATTTTAACTGAGCGCTACCCTGGAGCAAGGCACGCAACAAATTGAGCCTGGGACCAAGACTTGGAGCGCTCAGTTAACTTAGTTAACTGAACGCTCCCCTGGGAGCTGCACCATGGCACTATTTCAATTAAAAAGCCATTTTGGATCCACTTTTCTTCAAA
Source organism: Arachis hypogaea (assembly GCF_003086295.3). Taxonomy (NCBI): domain Eukaryota; kingdom Viridiplantae; phylum Streptophyta; class Magnoliopsida; order Fabales; family Fabaceae; genus Arachis; species Arachis hypogaea. The sequence goes on along the minus strand of NC_092039.1, from coordinate 80,023,351 downwards.
TCCAAAGGCACAATGATCAATTAGATTAGGATTTTTATTTTAAATGTAATTTGTTTTAATTTCCTTCTCACTTTCACTTTGTAAAGCCTATATAAGGCATCATTTTTATCTTTGTTAGGAGATTTCCATTAGAAAAGGTTGGCTCCACTAGGGAGCATTAGGAGTAGAATAGAGAGCTCTCTCTTAGTTTTTCTTTCTTTGAATTTAAATCTTGGATTGAGAAGTGAAGGAATTTTGTTTCCCTCTTGGTCTAAGATCTCTCTTAGTTGTTCTTCTACATAATTTCAGAGAATTGAGAATTGAATCTGAGTTTTCATTTATTGCTTTCATCTTCTTTTTCTTCTGCAAATTGTTCTCTGATTTGATCAAGGAAGGGCTTGAGATCTAGACTTGTTCTCTAGTCTCATTGATTCCCTAAGATCTTTATTTGTCTCTTTAAACTTAAAAATTGAGTGGAATTACATTCTTTGTTGCTTCTTCAAGCATTTCTGTTTACTGCTGCATTTGATTTCATATTCTGGTTCTCGGATTGATTGCTTTCTATTCTCATTGTTCCCAATTTACTTTCCTGCACGTGTGTTCCTCTGTACTTTACATTTGAGCCACTGTGATCTGAATTTACTTTTCATGAAATTTTAATTTCCTTGCAATTGTTCTAAGCTTTGATCTGCTGCTTTCATTTAATTTCCCTGCTCCCACTCCTCTTTACATTTCATGCAATTTATATTTCTTGTCATTTAAGATTCTATCAATTTACATTTCTCGCTCTTTAAGTTTTCTGCCTATATATATTCTGTCATTTACAATTCTTGTCAAATTACTTTTTGTTGGCTACATTTCATCCAATTTCACTTCAATGTTAGCTTGACTAAACTAATCACCCACTAAAATTACTTGATCCATCAATCCCTGTGGGATCGACCTCACTCTAAGTGAGTTATTACTACTTGATGCGACCCGGTACACTTGCCGGTTAGATTTGTGTGTTTGGAAATCGTTTTTCCATAAAAAACACCATCAGGGATTCAGAGCCCAAGTTATGCCCCGTCAAAATATGCCCAAAAACCATATTTTCATACAAAACCACAATGCCATTTTCAAAACAAACCAATTTCATCCCTTTTCAAAATCAACCAAAATATACCAATTTCAACCCTTTTTGAAATCAATCCAAAATATACCAAAATTCAACCTCAAGCTTCCTCAACTCATACATTAACATTTTCCTCAAAATCACAACCACTATACCCCATTTAACCCATCTCAATCAAATGGCTGAGAATTCAAATACACTAGCATGTCATACATCCTTCCTCATCCCAATTTCCAACAATACCATTTCCAATCAACCATCATTATATATAATCAATATCATAATCACCATTAACATGGTTTTACCCACAATTCAACCTTAATCATTCATCAAGCATATTTCACAACATGCATTTTTCTCATACACCACACCATCAAGGCATTAATATTCATAATCACATATATGACCACATCATGTATCTCAATCATTAAACCACATCAACAATTCAATGCCTATCTTAGGGCCTCTAGCCTAAGTTTTCACACCACATTACATTTTAGATACAGAAAACTGAGACCAAACCTTAGCCGATTTCCCACGCTTAACCGGAGCACTTCCAAACCACTTTTCCACAAGCTCTCAAGGTCTCAACACCTCCAAGAACATATTTTTTCACATCAAAGCCCTCTTCCAAGCTTTCCAAAATCTCAATCAAGCTTCAATATTCACATACACACTATCTAAGCCACAATTATCATACCTAAACACAAAATCTTAATACCCAAGCACCATAAAATAACAAATTACACTAGGTTTGAGAATGTTACCACATCCAAGGTTCAAGGAGACTAGATTACTCTTCTCCTTCAAGAGATTTGGGTCCTATAACATCAAAGAGTCCAAAATCTCAACATATTTCTCCATGAAACTCGAAGTTTAGGGATGATGTACTGAAATTGATTTGTGGCTTACCTCAAGAATAAAGTAGTGGATTTTGTAGAGCTATCTGCGGTGAATGCGTGGCCGTAAATAGTGGGGCAATCGGAGCTCTAGATCAAAAGTTATGGTGGTTTGAAGATCAAATAAGGGTAGAACTTTGAGAGAGTGTTCTTCCCCCTTGTGTCTCCATTTTCAGCGTGTGTTTGTGTGTTGTGAGGAGAGATAGTACTAAAACTTAGGGTATTAGGTTTAGTTAGGTTGGGCCAAGGCCCACTATGGGTCCGGTTGTCCCGGTTTGGCCCGTTCGGTCCAATCTTGGTTCGATTTCTATAAAATTGGTATCAAAATTCTCGTCTCAATCTCCTCTATAATATAAATCCATAAAAATTCACATTTTTGCCTTTCTAGAATAAATTCTCATTTATGGGTTAATTAGCCATTAATTAACCGGGTTTTACATTCTACCCACCTAATTGGGAATTTTACCCACAAAATTCGAATTCAATTACCTGAGAATAAGTGCGGATAATCCGTTTGCATCTCTGACTCATGTTCCCAAGTGTGTTCCTCAACACCTCCTCGACTCCATGCCTCTTTTACTAATGAAACCTCTTTTCCACGCAACCGTTTGATACTAGTATCATCAATTCTGACTGGAGCCACCGGAAGCGTCAAATCTTCTTTTAATTGAACCGATTCAGGTTCTAACACATGGCTAGCATTAGGAGTATACTTTCGAAGTTGCGACACGTGAAACACGTCGTGCAGGTTCGAAAGATGAGGTGGTAGAGCCATTCGATATGCCACTGGTCCAACCCTCTCCAGGATCTGAAATGGACCAATGTACCGGGGATTCAACTTATTTGCTTTAATCGCCCTACCTACTCTTGTGGTTGGAGTAACTTTAAGGAAAACATGATCTCTTTCCTCAAATTCCAAGGGATTTCGCCTATGATCGGCGTAACTTTTCTGACTACTATGAGCAGTAAGCAACCTATCTTGGATTTTCTTGACTTATTCAGTGGTCTCAGCTATCATCTCCGGCCCCAACAAGCCTTTCTCCCTAGCTTCATACCAACATAGTGGATATTGACATTTCCTCCTATATAGATCCTCATACAGAGCTATTCCGATGCTCGCATGGTAGCTATTATTGTACGCAAACTCCACTAGCGGCATATAGTGATCCCAACTCACCGGCTGATCCAGAACACAAGCCCTCAATATATCTTCCAATGTTTGGATCGTCCTCTCAGATTGACCATCTGTTTGAGGATGGTAAGCTGTGCTTAAGCTTAATTGGGTTCCGAAATCTTTCTGAAATGCACCCCAAAACCTCGAAGTGAAACGAGGATCTCTATCAGAGATTATAGTAGCAGGTATACCATGAGGTCTCACAATCTCCTTTATGTATAACCGTGCTAGCTCCTCAAGGGTGTAAGTCATTCGAATGGGTAAAAAGTGAGCTGACTTCGTTAGTCGGTCCACAATCACCCAGATAGCATCAAAACCAGCCCTAGTCCTTGGCAATCCCGACACAAAGTCCATCGTAATGCTTTCCCACTTCCATTGCGGAACCTCTAGAGGTTGCAACATCCCGACAAGTCTCTAGTGTTTAATCTTCACCTTCTGATAGGTCAAACACTTTGAAACATATTCTGCCACATCATTCTTCATACCCGGCTACCAAAACATCGCCTTTAGATCATGATACATCTTAGTATTTTCCGGGTGAATGGAGAATCTACTTTTGTGTGCCTCCTTTAAGATATCTTGCCGCAAAGTGCCAACATCCGGCACAATGATCCTACCATTAAATCTCTATAACCCATCTTTATCCTCCGACACTCTCCACTGTTTTCCTTGCTCAATGGCTGGTAGCACCTTCCATAATGCGTCATCATCTTCATGAGCCTTTAGGAGTTCGGATTTAAAATCACTTGAGATTTGTAGTCAACTTAAACACAGAGTCCAAGACACTTCTTGAACACCAATCTTCAAACTCTCGAATTCTTTGAGCAACTCATCTTCTTGAAGCATCATCCAAGCATCATATAACGACTTTCGACTTAACGCATCCGCCACTACATTCGCCTTCCCTGAATGGTAATTCAACTCAAAGTCGTAGTCCTTCAATAATTCCATCCACCTCCTCTGTCTCATATTAAGCTCTTTCTGATCAAAGAGGTACTTCAAGCTCTTGTGATCAGAGAAGACTTAGAACTTACCCCATAGAGGTAATGCCTTCAAACCTTTAGTGCAAACACAACCACAGCGAGTTTCAAATCGTGCATACGATAATTAACTTCATGAGGTCTCAACTGACGTGAGGCATATGCCACCACATTACAATGCTACATCAGCACGCACTCCAGACCCTTCAGTGAGGCATCACAGTACACCTCGAATGACTCATTTGGCTCAGGTAACACCAATACAGGTGTAGTGGTCAACTTTTGCTTCAACACCTGAAAGCTCTCCTCACACTCAGGAGTCCAAACAAATGGTGCATCCTTGTGGGTTAACCTTGTCAATGGCAAAGCTATTTGCGAAAAGCCTTTGATGAATCTTCGGTAATAGCCAGCTAAGCCCAGAGAACTCCTTATCTCAGTCATAGAGGTTGGTCGTCCCCAATTCATTACCGCCTCCACTTTAGATGTGTCTACTGCTATCTCTTGCTTACTCACCACATGACCCAAAAACTTTACCTCACTCTTCTAAAATTCACATTTTTGATAATTTCGCATAGAGTTTCTTTTCCTTTAGTATCTGCAACACGGTCCTCAAGTGTTCTGCGTTCTCTTATTCATTTTTGGAATAAATAAGTATGTCGTCAATGAAGACAACAACGAATTTATCCAAAAATGGACGGAAAACTCTGTTCATATAATCCATAAACACTATAGAAGTGTTTGTCAACCCAAAAGACATTACAGTGTACTTATAATGACCATAACGAGTCCTAAAAACGGTCTTAGGGATATCCTCACCCTTCACCCTTATCTGGTGATAACCAGATCGCAAATCGATCTTGGAGAAAACTCCAGCTGCTTGTAACTGATCCATGAGATCCTCAATTCTCGGTAATGGGTACTTATCTTTATAGTAACCTTGTTCAGTTGCCTGTAGTCCACACAGAGTCATATACTCCCGTCCTTCTTCTTTACAGTAATACTGGTGCACCCCACAGGGAAACACTTGGTCGGATAAAGTTCTTACCCAACAGATACTCTAACTGAGACTTTAACTCGGCCATTTCTAGCGGTGACATTCTATAAGGAGCACTTGAGATTGGTCCAGCCCCAGGCACCAACTCAATAGCAAACTCAACCTCTCGGTTAGGTAGAAATTCATCAATATCGTCAGGAAACACCTTCAGAAACTCACACACAACCGGAATTTGTTCCAATCTTTGATTATCACCCGAAACAACCGTGGTTAACAACAAGATACCCTAACATTCGGCTCCAGAATAATTCACCATCATCGAATTCAAGTGATAACTATTCAATACAACTGGTCCTTTTGTATCTTCTGACATAAAGTACACCGATTTTGCAGAACAATCAAGCAGGATATGGTTCTCAGATAACCAGTCCAATCCCAAGATAAGATCAAGACCAATCATCGGCAAGCAGATCAAATTATGGACAAAGTCATGTTGCTTGACCCTAAATGAAACTTGCGGGCATCCTAGCCTAGTTATCATGGCTTCATGGGTGGCATTATACACCTTTAGGTCATAACTTAAAACTACAATCTTCAAGTCTAACTCACTAGCTTTTTCGAATGTAATGAATGAATGTGTTGCTCCGAATTAAATAAAGCATTTAAAGTTTGACTAGCCATTTCACAGTTACCACAGATAAATGTCTCAGATCCCTCGGTACCTATAGCTGAGGTGGTGAACACCCGACCAGTCTGCTGTGCTTTCCCTGCATTTTGTTTCTGCTTCTCCGGACAGTTTGTGGCCGTATATCCTGCCTTACCACAAGAATAGCATAAGCCCCACCTGGCCTTGCACGGGGCTCCCGGATGGTGACTTCCGCACCTAGCACAAGCTTGCTTATTCTGAGGCTGTTTCCCAAACCTTTTCCCTTGGGAGTTGTTGTTGGGCCTCCTAAAATAGCTTCCCCTCTTGAAAGGCGGACCTCTAGGTGCAAAGTTTTTCCCTCAGTTCTGTGGGAATGATCCATTGTGACTTCCCCTATCTGCAGCCGCCTTCTTCACACTCTCTTCAGCAACTCTACTCTTGCTCACCAACTCAGAGAAAGTCCTAATCTCCATTGGTCCCACTAAGCTGAAGATATCACTCTGGAGTCCTCCTTCATACTTAATGCACTTCCATTCCTCATAGTCTCCCGGAGTTCCCTGACACATATGGGAAAACCTGAACAGCTCCTCAAACTTATTAGTATACTCAGATACGAACACAGTACCCTGCTTCAGCTACAGCAACTCAAGTTCCTTGGCCGTCCGGGTAGAAGTTGGAAAGTACTTCTTATAGAACTCCTCCCGAAAGGCATCCCAGGTGATATAGTCATCACCCTGCTGCAGGAGACATCGGACTCCTTACCACCAATGCGATGCTTCTCCAGTGAGCAAATAGGTAGCAAACTCAACATGTTGCCCTTCAGGTACCACTTGCGCTTGCAGTGCTCGCTCCATAGCCTGGAACCAGGTATCGGCTTCAGTCGAGCTAGTTGTTCCCTTGAACTTAGGTGGATTAACCTTCAAAAAGTTTTTTAGTGTCATCGGGCTCTGAGCTCCACCTCTGTCATTGCCATGGTTGTTCATTTGTTGCCCAAGATCCTCTGCAATGGCCTGCATAGCAGCAACCATTATCTCCAATGCCGCCATAAAATCTACCGGGTTATTCGGGTCGATCCCCAGTGCACGAGCATTCGTATGACCTCTCCCACGGCCTCTACCACATCCATGAGGCGCCATCCAGTTCCTATACACACCAAATAATCGATATTAAGTTCATCAGTCTCAATATCGGGAGTTTAGTGCTTCAAAGTCCCAAATGCATGCTCATGAATGTTTATGACAGTTATATCAAGTAGATATACTAATAGCACAAAACACACATACAGAGAATGCACAGAAGCATAGTCAGTCCATCCCTCAGGTTCTATAGGAACGAACTACTCTGATACCATAATGTAACACCCTACCATATAGAGTCTTATGCTTAAGTCATAATTCAGAGATGGCAAGGTATTATGACCTCTAAAAAATAAAATTTAGTACGTATAATAGTGTGAAAATTTGATTATAACTAGGAGCCTTTGAAGAAAAAGGGGTAAAAAAATCGTAACTTGAAAGCGTAACACTTCGATCGAAAACGTAACGAATAAAGGAATAAGCTAAAGCGAGATTATATGTATACAAAAGAGTGTCAAAAACAGGAATATCAAAACTCAAAATTCGGTTGCGAAGATAACCGGTCTGAGCATAGCAATATATACATGTAAATAAAATAAGAAACACCAAAGCAAACCCAAAGGGACATAAATACAGAAAACCTATTCTCCAAAATCTTCTATAAGAGGAGTCATCATAGTTTGTATTATTTAGTGGAGATAAGAGTATCTAAGCAAAACATATAAATCAAAATAGAGTCCTGAGAACAAAGGATCTTCGCAAATCCAGAAGCCTCTAGTATGTTTCAGTGAGAAACTCACGTCTTGCCTCTGAAAACTACGAAATCCGCATGGGTGAGAACCGGAGATTCTCAGTATGGTAACAATGCCCACATATCTGACATGTAATGTCTTGGAAAAGCCAAAGGTAATCCTAGAACTTCCAACAAATAATTCAATGCTTATAAACACGCAACTGATTAAGGATTCGTTAGTCTAACTAATACTTCCCTTTCCAATTCCTTCAGACCTCCTAACCACTAGCAGGAGTATAATATGGCAAACACAGTTATATCAAACAAGAGATATACAAAAGACAATTAACAAGTAATATGCAGTCAAATAGGCAATCTCAAACAATTTACATAGTATGCATATGATGTATGCTTGTTCTAATGGCTGATGATATCATCTGTCAATTATATAGCCAACCCGACAAGTCCTGGTAGCTAACCATTGGACTGTCTCTCTGTCGTGCATCCTCAACTCGAGTTATTCTCGATAATTATCATGTTCATAATCATAATCATAATCTATATCCAACACCCTCACTGGTGTATATTCATGGGGGCGAGCTCATCCAAAACTTTCATAGTGTCTGACCATACTTATGACATAGGCTCAACAGAGTATCGAGTCTCCACCTGGAGCACGTGCTGGCTAGCCACTGCTTTCACCCAGAGAAACTCGTATCTCAGATAGTGGAAGTGCAACATTCACATTTCATTCAATAAGCATTTATACAATTATACTCAGCCATAAATCAATAATGGCCCCGCCGTAATCCGGCAATAACTCAGCCATTCGGCTCACAGTTCAATCCAGAACTAGCCAATTTGTTAACAAACACAGCCCTATGGCTCATGGCAAATAAAGCACTTCTACTGCCATCCTCCGTATCTCATATACTTATCATTGATCATCATTGATCATACATTTTCCCTTTGCTTCATTCACAAGTTCCCACATCCCCCAGCTCCTTTCTCATTTCTAGGCATATCATAATGATTTAAGACATAAGGGGTGAGATCGGAAGCTTAAAAGTATGAAAATTGGCTTTAAAAACTCAAAAATCAACTTTAGAATGAAAACAGGGTCATGCCTACGTGTCCTCCACGCGTACGCGTGGATGGCCAAAAAGTTCATCGACGCGTATGCGTCACCCACGTGCATGCGTGGATGGAAAAACAGTCAAGCGACGCCTACGCGTTAGCCACGCATACGCGTGGGTGCGTTTGTGCCTCACGCACAAAATTGGCATAGTTCTCGTACAACTCTCGGGAAATTGGCTAGGAGGCCTAAGTTTTTACACCACATTACATTTTAGATACAGGAAATCGAGACCATACCTTAGCCGATTTTCCACGCTCAACCGGAGCACTTCCAAACTACTTTTTCACAAGTTCTAAAGGTCTCAACACCTCTAAGAACAAATTTTTGCACACCAAAGCTCTCTTCCAAGCTTTCCAAAATCTCAGTCAAGCTTCAATATTCACATGCACACTACCTAAGCCACAATTATCATACCCAAACATAATATCTCAATACCCAAGCATCATAAAACAATAAATTATATTAGTGTTGAGAATCTTATCCCACCCAAGGTTCAAAGAGACAATATTACTCTTCTTCTTCAAGAGAGTTGGGTCCTATAACATTAAAGAGCCCAAAATTTCAATACATTTCTCCATAAAACTCAAAATTTAGGGATGATGAACTGAAATGGATTCGTGGCTTACCTCAAGAATAAAGCAGTGGATTTTGTAGAGCTCTCCACAGTGAACGTGTGACCGCAAACGGTGCGACAATCGGAGCTCTAGATCAAAAGTTATGGTGGTTTGAAGATCAAACAAGGGTAGAACTTTGAGAGAGTGTTCTTCCCCCTTGTGTCTCCATTTTCAGCGTGTGTTTGTGTGTTGTGAGAAGAGAGAGTGCTGAAAATTAGGGTATTAGGTTTAGTTAGGTTGGGTCAAGGGCCCACTATGGGTCCGGTTGGCTCGGTTTGGCCCGTTTGATCCAATCTTGGTTCGATTTCTATAAAATTGGTATCGAAATTCTCGTCTCAATCTCCTCTATCATATTAAGCCATAAAAATCACATTTTTGGCTTTCTAGAATAAATTCTCATTTATGAGTTAATTAGTCATTAATTAACCGGATTTTACATATTTCTAGCTGCATTGCACTAAGTAAGTAAAAACATTATTCAAGTAACCTCCAACACTAGTCTTACATAGGTCTGGTTGATTATTAACACTAGTTCACAAGCTAAGCGCTTATTAATAATTAATGATTAAAGTTTAGAAAATTAATTAATCAGTTAATAAAGAGACACGAAGAATCTGCAAGTCTTTTTAGTTGGAGACCAGTTCATCATCAATTAGGTTGTCACAATTCAAGAAACAGCATTCCTTCTTGTTATATATAGTCAACATGGTCTAAAAATTAAGTTTTTATCAATTTAACTATTGAAAAGATTAAATACTTCAAATTAGTTCTTAAAAATACAATAATAAATCAAATTATTTCGACTACTAACCCCTCTCTTTAATTTTTTTGTATATATTATTTTAAACATTTGGTTTCTAAAAACCATTTAGTTTGTAAATGTCTTTGTTGTCATGGATGACAGTGGTTCTGATTCTTTTGTTTTTCCTAGAAAATATGCCACTAATAGGAACTCTGATCTGATCTTTTTTTCCCTATCAATGCAGTAATGATAATTAATAAGAAGGAAAAAGTGGGGATTCAATATTCTACTATTCTCATTCTATATAGCAACTACATAGTTTGATTACAATGTTAGTCATATAGATGTTACATTATTGCCTTATTTGGTCAGCTTTCTTTATATTCCTTTGCAAAGAAGCAAGAAAGATGTACATAACAAAAATCACACACAGATTATTGCAACTTTCTCACTATAGTTTTGTTTAATATATTTGTAGAATATTTATGCTAATGCATGAAACTGGTCAGTGACCCCTTTATGAGTTGTTTCCTTCTTTATTTTATTACTTATGATTATTAAATTTTGTTAGTATTCATTATCATAGATAAATCAAACCCAGCAATGTAAGAAGCATAGATTACTATACTAAAACTAAATCAGCATGTTCTTCAAAGGTTAACAATAGTTACCAGGTGAACAATAGTAATTAAAATAGTTAAACAGTAACGCCTTTTGAGGTCATAGAGTTGGTAACTTGCAGACCCCTGCTTAGAGATATTAGGTTAATGACTTATATTCATGCCATAAATTATCAGCTGAAAATATTTATGTATCTGGAGTCACTACCTATAATCAGAGATCCAAGTTCTAATTATAGTTTTCATGAACAAAAACAAGCCATCAGTTACAATTATAATAAGTTTGATCAGTATTTCCAACACAATTACTTATCTTAAGTTTGATTACAATGTTAGTTATATAAATGTTACATTATTGCCTTACTGAAATATTTATTATTTTAACTAATTGCAAGTTGGTAATTTGAATTGAAACTGAGCACGCTACTACTTTATATCTATGATTTTATTTGAATATGATTAGTATATTCATTAATGTAGTGCTATGTTGACACGAGATGCTCACCAAACTTGTTAGCGACACTTTCTTCTGACTATTTGAATGATGCACAAGGCAACGAGGTCTGAGCAATGGGTTTTGGATCCCTCTTAGGTATTCCCAAGAGGAATTTAAACCATGATTTGATTTTTGCCCTTGCAAACACCTATAATCCCTCCAAATTTCATCTTCTCACCCCAATAGAAAAAGTAGATGTCACTTAGGATTCCGTTGCAGTGGTCTTGGGATTGCGTGCATATGGAAATAATTAAAATTTTTTAAGATCCTTTGTTTTTATTAATTAGGATTGACCGTATAAAATTAAACATGCAATATAACATGTTTTAAGATCCTTCATTATATTGTTATTAAATTTGATTTTTAATATCACTTGATTGGTATAGGAGTATAACTATATATTGAGTCTGAATCTTGCATTACTGATGACTTGCTGAACTTTTTACATATTGAAGCTATTGATGTTAAAAATATCGTGCTATGCTGAGTTTGATTATCATTTTGAATGAGTTTGATTATAATCATATTTCTCTCATTATTTTCTTTAAAATATGTGACCCATTCAAGGAGGTAACTAAAGAGCATGAGCCCATGCTTTTAGAGTTCAAGAAAAAAAAATTCCAAATGCTTTGAGACAAATCATGTTAGAAAATCTAAGAGGGGGTCACAAATTTAAGAGAGTTTTCTTGTTGTATGCATTGATAACATTTTTGTTACCAATAAATACAACAATGACTCGGGATAAAATGTTTTCATTTGTGATTGATATTGATAATCTAATGAAGTACAATTGGATTAGATGCATTGTTGATGGCCTTGCTGATGGAGTTAACAACTTTAAAGAAGAAATGATGTCAAGTTTAAATGGGTGCAAATATGTGCTTTAGATATTTTTCATTTAAACTATTTTTTTTGGCTTTAAAGCATATTTAATTATAATATAACTGTAATTAATTGAATTCAGATTTTATACTTCCATAAGTAAAAATATGGACCCTTTGATTTTGAAAAAGAACCACAACTGCCTTGGCTTTCCCATTGGACAAAAGAACTCATTTCTGTCCAAATAGCATTAGAAAGAAAAAGTTTATCGGTACTTACATTGTTCGCTCTCTAAAATTTCATTTTCTATCCATAATGAATGAAATTTCACTAATTATGCATGTGTTGTAGGGGCTGGTTAAGTCAAAGGAAGAGCAACCTGTGCCTAAATGGCCAGTTCGACCAAAGAAAAAATTGTGAAAGAGGCTACTAAAATGAAAAAATAGCAAAGTGAAAAGACAAAAGTGGTAGACAGAAAAGGATAAAAAAGTTGAGGCAAGAAGATTCTAGAAAATCAACCAAAGTGGAAAAACAACAAAGTAAAAAGAGAAAAGTGGTAGATAGTCTTAACAAGGACAAAAAGAAATTGAGGCAAGAAGACTCTACAAAATTAAAGAGAGAAAAGAAGCAAGAAGGAAGAGCAACACAAGCTCCAATGAAAAGTAAGTTAGTTTGGCATTTTCACCATTTTCTGTTTTGACTTTTCAGCACTCATGTATACCATATTCACGTTCGTACATGCTGTTAAAAATTAATAATTACTCGCTTCCTTTGATTATACTCTGAGTTTGATTATACTCAGGTTTAATGCTATATTTGACTACTGAGTTTGATTATACATGTTTACCGAGTTTGATTATATTCAGCTTCAGTGCTATATTTGACTGCTGAGTTTGATTATATGTATTTACTAAGTTTGATTATGCCTAGGTTAAATGCTAATTTGACTACTGTGTTTGATTATACATGTTTACTGAGTTTGATTATATATGACTAACGAGTTTGATTATCCTTCCATTAGTACAATCTAAATCTTCATGAAATGTAGATTGCAAATATGTTTCTAGTTTGATTACATCATTGCTTTTTCGTGCATTATCCACAACCGGAATGAAAAGAAAACACACTCACCATTAATGCCTAGCTTTGACCTTGGAGTTGAATTTCCTCCAACACCTCCAGCATCTCCAACACTTCCAACAACTATGACCTTGGATTCAATTGATGTTCCAACCTAACAAGTGTTGGGTTCAAAGACACCATCTCTAAATAAACAACAGATGTGCCAATAGAGGTGTCAGAACCAATTGTTGAGGAATTAGTGTTGGATGCTAATATGACTGAAAAATTATATAAGTGGGTGATGGACGAAGGGAAATATGAAGAGGAGATTGTGGCAATATTTAGTGGTCAACGAAATGTCTTCCTTAAAAGGACTAATGTGCAGACAATAAAGCCGCGAAATGAAATAGATAATTGGGTTAGTAACACAAAATATTTTGTTTAGTATAAAGTATTTATTTTATTCTTAAATTATTTGATTATTAATTGTTTGCTTTGCTTATATCAAGGTGGTCAACTATTATTCATGCATGCTTAATGAGTTACTACAAACAAGATTCAAGAAAGTTATATATTGCATGAATTCAGATCCAGTGGTAAGAAATTTTATTATATATCTCTTCATTTTTTTTATTTGACAGATTTTGTTCTATTCTAATTTATGACCAATTTGATTTTAATTACAGTTGTTGAGTTTTTATAAAGATGGGTAAGGTGGGAAGAGCTCTACATCAGCTGACATATCTAGGATCCCTAATTTTGATAAAATTAGGATGCGAGGAAGAAAACTTGTTTTATTACCTTTTTGCCATAACTGTCATTAGTGGTTATATGCATTAGATGTCTGTAATAACAAATTTTACGTCCTTTACCCGTTGTAGATGTTTGAGACTGCTAAATAGGATGAAATAAATCAATATATTGTAAGTTTATTTTGTTATAGCAACTTTTATTAAGGTCTTGATATTTGATTATCATAAAACTTTGACAATTTCATGACATTTTTTAATAGGTAAGTTATCTTGACAACATGTTAGCAATTGCGGATCCTGCATGTGTGTTCAAACCTCCTCAACTCCAATAGTTGAATATCTGGACGTACTCAAATAACCAAATTTGCATCATTGTAGTTTGTTTGTAATGAAATGGATGGAACTGTGAAAACCATCCAAAGCCATGCCATAATAGACTAATGTAAGTTTCTTTCTAAAACATATGCATTGTTTGGTAAATTTCATTGGATTTTGCTTGCTGAAATTGGTTGTTGAATTTGTTTGGTGTGTATGGTTTGATTTGAATAACAGGATGATTTCCATAAATTAAGGAAGAATATCATCATGCAAATGCTCCTATGCTCACAAAATAATTGCCGAACTAATATTTTGAAGCTAGCAAAGGGTTATCAATTCCCAAAGATTGCCAATAAAAAGGAAAGCAAGAAAAAAAAAGAAAAGAATGCTTTGGATACCCTGAAGGAGGCAAAAGCACCAAAACAAAGAAAACTGGGAGCCAACCAAGTTAGTCTATAACAGGTGTTGGGACGGAAACCTTAGTGATGCACGAAAACTTGTCTCTCAACAAATTTCCACTTGGCAAGTATACTGAATTGTCGTCAAGTAAAAACTCACAATAGAATGAGGTCGAATCCCACAGGAATTGATTGGCTGAGCAATTTTAATGGGAGGGGTGTTCTAGTTGAACTAAAAATATTTGAATGTGGAATTACAGAAAATTAAATGGTGAAAAAAAGTAAATTGCAAGGAAGGTAAATAACTGAATTAAATTACAGAATGTAAAGAGCAGAAATTAAAGTGCAAAAAAATAAATGGGAATGCGGTGATTAAGCATAAAAGTAAATAACAGAAAGTAAAGAGAATGGGAAGATCAGAGATGGGGAGTTCATTAGGCTTAGGAAATATTGTATTCTCCGGATCAAGTTCATTCTCCTCTCTAGTTCAATCCATGCAACTCATTGATCTCTAGGCAATCTTAGGTGTTTGAATTCCAATTCCTTGGCAATCCAATCTCTCTTAGCTTGAACAATTACCCAATTCCTTGATCTAATTGCTCATGGAAAGAGATGAAGTATGGCCACTGATTATACCACATGTATTTCCAAATCAAAGTATTGGTAGGATTACATGTCACTATATCCATCCAACCCCTAATCTGGTCCTACATGAGAAAGCATTTCTAGCATGATTTCTTTATCCCTTTTCTAAAGCTCAAAGGAAATCCAAGTATGAATAGCTTCTTTCCTAAGAAAACTACTTAATTGAATGAAGATAGAAAGCTTTCAAGTAAATCAAAGAGAAAGGAAATAAGAAGATGAATGAAAACTATAATTGATCAATTTTATTACAATAGAGCTCCCTAACCCAATGAAAAGGGATTTAGTTATTCATAGCTCAATTCAAACAGAAAATGAAAAAGGTAAGAAAGTACATAAACTAGAAAGAAAAGTACAGAGAAACGTGGCTCAGGGTTTCCCTTTTCAGTCTTCCCAAAAGTGTAAAAGCAAAAGTGCAGTAAAAAGTTCCTAAACAAACTTCGATTCTATCTATTTATACACTTTTTTCATTGAGTCTTGAAGTCTTTGGATGTGGGCTTTGGCCTCCGTTGAAGCTATTTGGGAGCGGCCTTTAGTGACGTTGATGAGGGCGTTTGAAAGTTAACGTTGATACTCTGCATGGGTACCATTTTGTATTGGAGTTGGAATTGACGTTGGAGTTCAACGTTTGAGCACAAACGTTGGGTCAAACTTTGCCAAATAAGGCTGGGACGTTGGCCCTTTAGTTTGACCCAACGTTGGACCCAACATTTGAGCATCAATGTTTGCTCATCCACGCGTACGCGTGGCCCACTCAGTGCACGATTTTCCAACTCCAAAACTTGAAAATTGTCCAGCACGTTGGAGGTAACATTAGACCACCAATGTTCTCTCCAACGTTGACACCTCTTCACCTCAACGTTGCCAGCAACGTTGGAGCACCAACTTTGGCTCCAACGTTGCACCATGGGAGTAGTTTGAGCCATAGTTTGAGTCCAACTTTGGCTCCAACTATGGTCTCTTGAATTGAAGTTTGAGGCATAGTTGGATTCCAACTTTGGCTCCCTGGTGCACGAAATTGCAATCACACTTTTGCAATCCCGCACAACTAACCAGCAAGTGTACTGGGTCGTCCAAGTAATACCTTGCGTGAGCAAGGGTCGATCCCACAGAGATTGTCGGCTTGAAGCAAGCTATGGTTATCTTGTAAATCTTAGTCAGGATATCAGAAATTATCAGGATTGATTGTGAAAAGCAAAAGAACATGAAATGATTACTTGTTTTGCAGTAATGGAGAATAGGTTGAGGTTTGGAGATGCTCCATCTTCTGAATCTCTGCTTTCCTACTGTCTTCTTCTTCAAACACGCAAGTCTCCTTCCATGGCAAGCTGTATGTAGGGTTTCACCGTTGTCAATGGCTACCTCCCATCCTCTCATTGGAACGATTCCTAATGCCCTGTCACGGCACGGCATTCCATCTGTCGGTTCTCAATCAGGCCGGAATAGAATCCAGTGATTCTTTTGCGTCTGTCACTAACGCCCCGCCTTCAGGAGATTGAAGCACGTCACAGTCATTCAATCATTGAATCCTACTCAGAATACCACAGACAAGGTTTAGACCTTCCGGATTCTCTTGAATGCCGCCATCAGTCTAGCTTATACCACGAAGATTCCGGTTAAAGAGTCCAAGAGATAACTACTTAATCTAAGGTAGAACGGAGGTGGTTGTCAGTCACACGTTCATGATTGAGAATGATGATGATTGTCACGGATCATCACATTCATCCGGATTAAGAACAAGTATTATCTTAGAATGGAAGCAAGCATGATTGAATGAGAAACAGTAGTAATTGCATTAATCCATCAAGACACAGCAGAGCTCCTCACCCCCAACCATGGGGTTTAGAGACTCATGCTGTGGAAGAAAACGTGTAAAAATGTCATAAGGTCATCAAAAGGTTGCATAGGGTACTGATACAATGTCAAAAGATCCTATAAATAGTAAACTAGTGTCCTAAGGTTTACAGAAATGAGTAAATGACAGAAAAATCCACTTCCGGGCCCACTTGGTGTGTGCTTGGGCTGAGCAATGAAGGAATTTCGTGTAGAGACCTTTTCTGGAGTTAAACGCCAGTTCTCATGCCAGTTTGGGCGTTTAACTCCAAATTTTATGCCAGTTCCGGCGTTTAACGCTGGAATTTCTGTAGGTGACTTTGAGCGCCGGTTTGGGCTATCAAATCTTGGGCAAAGTATGGACTATTATATATTGCTGGAAAGCCCAGGATGTCTACTTTCCAACGCCGTTAAGAGCGCGCCAATTGGGCTTCTGTAGCTCCATAAAATCCGCTTCGAGTGCAGAGAGATCAGAATCCAACAGCATCTGCAGTCCTTTTTGGTCTCGGAATCAGATTTTTGCTCAGGATCCTCAATTTCAGCCAGAAAATACCTGAAATCACAGAAAAACACACAAACTCATAGTAAAGTCCAGAAAAGTGAATTTTAACTAAAAACTAATAAAAATATACTAAAAACTAACTAAATCATACTAAAAACATACTTAAAACAATGCCAAAAAGCATACAAATTATCCGCTCATCACAACACCAAACTTAAATTGTTGCTTGTCCCCAAGCAACTGAAAATCAAAATAGGATAAAAAGAAGAGAATATACTATAGACTCCAAAATATCAAGGAAACATAGCTCCAACTAGATGAGCGGGACTAGTAGCTTTTTGCCTCCGAACAGTTTTGGCATCTCACTCTATCCCTTGAAGTTCAGAATGATTGGCATCTATAAGAACTCAGAACTCAGATAGTGTTATTGATTCTCTTAGTTAAGCATAATGATTCTTGAACATAGCCAGTGTATGAGTCTTGGCTGTGGCCCAAAGCACTCTGTCTTCCAGTATTACCACCGGATACAAACATGCCACAGACACATAATTGGGTGAACCTTTTCAGATTGTGACTTAGCTTTGCTAAAGTCCCCAATTAGAGGTGTCCAGGGTTCTTAAGCACACTCTTGTTGCCTTGGATCATAACTTTATTTCTTTCTTCTTCTTTTTTTTTTTGTTCTTTATTTTTTCGAATATTTTTTTTTCGAAATCTCTTTTTTTTTTTGTATCCACTGCTTTTTCTTGCTTCAAGAATCAATCTAATTATTTTTAGATCCTCAATAACAGTTCTCTTTTTTTCTCATTCTTTCAAGAGCCAACACTTTTTAACATTCTCAAAACAACAATTTCAAGAGACATATGCACTGTTCAAGCATTCATTCAGAAAGCAAAAAGTATTGTCACCACATCAAGCTAGTTCAGCTAGTTTCAATGATAAATTTTGAAATCCTGTACTTCTTGTTCTTTTGTGATTAAAGCATTTTTCATTTAAGAGAGGTGATAGATTCATAGGACATTCATATCTTTAAGGCATAAAATTTTTAATTTTATTAATTATGGATTAAAACAAGGCTCAAAAAATAGATATAGGATGAAACTAAAAATAAAAATAGAAAACAAAACAAAGGAAAAAAAAACGCAAACATAGGCTCCTAATGATAGAGGTTTTCACAGAGTTAGGACTCAACAACCTTGATTTTGAGAAGTAGATGCTCCCTCAGCTTGAGAGGAGAACTTTTGGCGTTTCAATTCTTGGATTTCACGCCCCTGCTTCTCTTGCTCCTTCAGCAATTTGCAGAGCATGCAGTTCTGATTCTGCTGTTCTTCCTTCAGTTGCTCCATAGTCTCTTGCAGCTTGTTAATAGATGCTTCTAGGCTGGTCCAGTAGTCAATTCTTGGGAACTCAGGGAGGAATTCCTGCGCCCTCCTCTTGATAGAGTTGTCTTGCACTTGTCCTTCCATTGACTTCTTGGTGATTGGGTGTTCAATGGGTATGAACTCATCTACTCCCATCTTCACCCCAGCCTCTTTACAGAGCAAGGAAATCAAGCTTGGGTAAGCCAGTTTGGCCTCAGTGGAATTCTTATTTGCAATGGTGTAGATCTCACAGGCAATCACATGATGAATCTCCACTTCTTTTCCAAGCATAATGCAATGAATCATCACTGCTCTCTTGATGGTGACCTCAGAACGGTTGCTAGTGGGCAATATGGAACGCCCAATAAAGTCTAGCCAACCTCTTGCAATTGGCTTGAGGTCTCCCCTCTTGAGTTGGTTTGGGACACCCTTTGAATTGGTTATCCACTTAGTCCCAGGGAGGCATATGTCCTCTAGAACTTGATCCAACCCTTTATCTACTCTCACCATCCTCCTATTGAAGGAATCAGGATCATCTTGCAGTTGAGGTAGTTTGAAGATTTCTCTTATTTTGTCCAGATGGAAGTACATAACTTGCCCTCTGACCATGGTTCTGTAGGTATGGTAAGCAGTTCCAGTCATTCTCTGCTTATCTGTTAACCACAGATTTGAGTAGAATTCCTAAACCATGTTCCTTCCAACCTTTATTTCAGGATTGGTTAGAACTTCCCATCCTCTGTTTCGAATTTGCTCTTGGATCTCCGGATATTCATCTTCTTTCAGATCAAATTTAACTTCCGGGATCACTGACCTCAGACCCATTATTTTGTGATAATGGTCTTCATGTTCTTTGGTTAAGAACTTCTCTTGATTCCAAAGATTCTTTGGATTAGTCTCTTTCTTTCCTCTTGAGTTGGTTTGTTTTCCCTTGGGAGCCATGATCTTGATGAATCTTGGCTTAGTGATCACGGAAAAGCACACCAAACTTAGAGGTTTTGCTTGTCCTCAAGCAAAAAGAAAAGAAAGAAGAGAAGAGAGAGAGAGAGAGGAAGAGGAAATACGAATGGTGTGAGGAAGGAGGGGTGAGGAACGTTCATTTATAGAGTGGGGGGAGGAGAATTTCGAAAACAAGAGAGAGATTTGAAAGGAAATTTGAAAAGATATGGAAAGAAATTGAGAAAAGGGTGAGTTTTTGAAGAAGATTTGGGATTATTTTGAAATAGATTTGAAGAATGGTTTTGATTTGTGAAGATTTGAAAGTGAATGATGAAGGGTTGAAGTGCATTTATGTGGAAGAGTATGGGTAAAAAGAGGAAAGTTTGAAAAAATTTGAGTTTAAAACAAAAATGTGGTCCCCCCACCTTTCTGGCGTTAAACGCCCAGAATGGCACCCATTCTGGCGTTTAACGCCCATATGGCACCCCTTTTGGGCGTTTAATGCCCAGCCAGGTGCCCTGGCTGGCGTTAAATGCCAGAAAACCTTCCTCACTGGGCGTTTTTCTGAACGCCCAGTGATGCTGCACACCTGGCGTTAAACGCCCAGAATGGTGCCCGTTCTGGCGTTTAACGCCCAAAATGGCACCATTCCTGGCGTTAAACGCCCAGAATGGTACCCATTCTAGCGTTTAACGCCCAAAATGCCCCTTACTGGCGTTTTTTCGCCAGTAAGCTCATTTTCTCTGCTTTTTGAGCTGAATCCTTCTGTAACTCTGTGAATTCCTTCATTTTTGATATTTGCCTCTGTAGGAACTAATCATATAACCTCCTAATGACTGGGTTGCCTCCCAGCAAGCGCTTCTTTACTGTCTTTAGCTGGACTTTCACTGAGAATCACTCAAGTCTCAGTTTTGAGCATTCCTGCTCAAAATTTCCTTCAAGATAGTGCTTGATTCTCTGTCCATTAACAATGAACTTCTTGTCAGAATCAATATCCTGAAGCTCAACATATCCATATGGTGACACTCCCGTAATCACATACGGACCCCTCCAACGGGATTTGAGTTTTCCTGGAAACAGTTTGAGCCTAGAGTTGAAGAGCAGAACTTTTTGTCCTGGCTCAAAGACTCTGGTTGACAACTTCTTGTCATGCCATTTCTTTGCCTTTTCCTTATAAATTTTTGCATTTTCAAAGGCATTGAGTCTGAACTCCTCTAGCTCATTTAGCTGGAGCAGTCTTTTTTCACCAGCTAACTGTGCATCCATGTTTAGGAATCTGGTTGCCCAGTAGGCTTTATGTTCCAGTTCCACAGGCAAATGGCAGGCCTTCCCATACACCAGTTGGTATGGAGAGGTTCCTATAGGAGTCTTGAATGCTGTTCTGTATGCCCACAGAGCATCATCCAAGCTCTTTGCCCAATCCTTTCTTCGGGCCATCACAGTCCGTTCCAGGATTCTCTTTAGCTCTCTGTTAGAGACCTCAGCTTGTCCATTTGTCTGTGGATGATACAGAGTTGCCACTTTGTGGCTAATTCCATATCTAACCATAGCAAGGTGTAGCTGTTTATTGCAGAAATGAGTGCCCCCATCACTGATTAGCACTCTGGGAACGCCAAATCTGCTGAAAATATTTTTCTGGAGGAATTTCAGTACGGTCTTAGTATCATTGGTGGGTGTAGCAATCGCTTCTACCCACTTAGATACATAGTCCACTGCCACAAGAATGTAAGTGTTTGAGCATGATGGTGGGAATGGCCCCATGAAGTCAATTCCCCATACATCAAACAACTCTATCTCTAATATCCCTTGTTGAGGCATGGCATATCCATGAGGCAGGTTACCAGCTCTTTGGCAACTGTCACAGTTACGCACAAACTCTCGGGAATCTTTATAGAGAGTAGGCCAGTAGAAGCCACATTGGAGGACTTTAGTGGCTGTTCGCTCACTTCCAAAATGTCCTCCATACTGTGATCCATGGCAGTGCCATAGGATCCTTTGTGCTTCTTCTCTGGGTACACACCTGCGGATCACTCCGTCAGCACATCTCTTAAAGAGATATGGTTCATCCCAGAGGTAGTACTTGGCATCTGAAATTAATTTCTTTCTCTGCATGTAACTGTACTCTTTGGGTATGAACCTCACGGCTTTAAAATTTGCAATATCTGCAAACCATGGAGCTTCCTGAATGGCAAATAGTTGCTCATCTGGGAAAGTCTCTGAGATCTCAGTAGAAGGGAGGGACGCCCCAGCTACTGGTTCTATTCGGGACAGATGATCTGCTACTTGGTTCTCTGTCCCTTTTCTGTCTCTTATTTCTATATCAAACTCTTGCAGAAGCAACACCCATCTAATGAGCCTGGGTTTTGAATCCTGCTTTGTGAGTAGATATTTAAGAGCAGCATGGTCAGTGTACACAACCACTTTGGATCCCACTAAATAGGATCTAAACTTGTCAATGGCATAAACCACTGCAAGTAACTCTTTTTCTGTTGTTGTGTAGTTCTTCTGTGCGTCATTTAGAACACGGCTGGCATAGTAAATGACGTGCAGAAGCTTGTTATGCCTCTGTCCCAACACTGCACCAATGGCATGGTCACTGGCATCACACATTAGTTCAAATGGCAATGTCCAATCTGGTGCAGAGATAACTGGTGCTATGACCAACTTAGCTTTTAGGGTCTCAAATGCCTGCAGACACTGTGTGTCAAACACAAATGGTGTGTCAGCAGCTAGCAGGTTACTCAGAGGTTTTGCAATTTTCGAAAAATCCTTTATAAACCTTCTGTAGAATCCTGCATGCCCAAGAAAGCTTCTGATTGCCTTAACATTGGCAGGTGGTGGTAATTTTTCAATTACCTCCACCTTTGCCTTATCCACCTCTATTCCCTTGCTTGAAATTTTGTGTCCAAGGACAATTCCTTCAGTCACCATAAAGTGACATTTCTCCCAGTTTAAAACCAGGTTAGTCTCTTGGCACCTTTTCAAGACAAGTGCTAGGTGATTAAGACAGGAGCTAAATGAGTCTCCATATACTGAAAAGTCATCCATGAAGACTTCCAGAAATTTCTCTACCATATCTGAGAAGATAGAGAGCATGCACCTCTGAAAGGTTGCAGGTGCATTGCACAGACCAAAAGGCATTCTCCTATAGGCAAACACGCCTGAAGGGCAGGTGAATGCTGTTTTCTCTTGGTCCTGGGGGTCTACTGCAATTTGGTTGTAGCCTGAATAGCCATCCAAAAAGCAGTAATAATCATGGCCAGCTAGTCTTTCTAGCATTTGGTCTATGAATGGTAAAGGAAAATGATCCTTTCTGGTGGCTGTATTGAGCCTTCTGTAGTCAATACACATGCGCCACCCTGTGACTGTCCTTGTGGGAACCAGTTCATTTTTTTCATTATGAACCACTGTCATGCCTCCCTTTTTGGGAACAACTTGGACAGGGCTCACCCAGGGGCTATCAGAAATAGGATAAATAATCCCAGCCTCTAGTAATTTAGTGACCTCTTTCTGCACCACCTCCTTCATGGCAGGATTTAGCCTCCTCTGTGGTTGGACCACTGGTTTGGCATTATCCTCCAACAGGATCTTGTGCATGCATCTAGCTGGGCTAATGCCCTTAAGATCACTTATGGACCACCCAAGAGCTGTCTTGTGTGTCGTTAGCACTTGAATCAGTGCTTCCTCTTCCTGCGAATTTAAAGCAGAGCTTATAATCACTGGAAAAGTGTCACCCTCTCCCAGAAATGCATATTTCAGGGATGGTGGTAGTGGTTTGAGTTCAGGCTTGGGAGGCTTATCCTCCTCCTGAGGAATTTTCGAAAATTCCTTTGCCTCCTCTAGTTCTTCCTGATCAGGCTGAGCATCTTTGAAGATGTCCTCAAGCTCTGATTCTAGGCTTTCAGCCATATTGATCTCTTCTACCAGAGAGTCAATAATGTCAGCGCCCATGCAGTCATTTGGTGTGTCTGGATGCTGCATGGCTTTTACAGCATTCAACTTGAACTCATCCTCATTGACCCTCAAGGTTACTTCCCCTTTTTGTACATCAATGAGAGTTCGTCCAGTTGCTAGGAAGGGTCTTCCTAGAATGAGAGTTGCACTCTTGTGCTCCTCCATTTCCAGCACCACAAAGTCAGTTGGAAAGGCAAATGGCCCAACCTTGACAATCATGTCCTCAATTATGCCTGATGGGTATTTAATAGAGCCATCAGCAAGTTGGAGGCATATCCGGGTTGGTTTGACTTCTCCAGTCAACCCAAGCTTTCTGATAGTGGATGCAGGTATTAGATTGATGCTTGCTCCAAGATCACATAGGGCTGTCTTAGTGCAAGCACCTTCTAATGTGCATGGTATCATAAAGCTTCTTGGATCTTGAAGCTTTTCTGGTAAGCTCTTTAATATGACTGCACTGCATTCTTCAGTGAGAAACACTTTTTCAGTTTCTCTCCAATCCTTCTTATGACTTAAGATTTCTTTCATGAACTTAGCATAAGAAGGTATTTGCTCAAGTGCCTCTGCAAACGGAATCTTTATTTCAAGAGTCCTTAGATAGTCTGCAAAGCGGGCAAATTGCTTATCCTGCTCCGCTTGGCGGAGTTTTTGAGGATAAGGCATCTTGGCTTTATATTCTTCAACCTTAGATGCTGCAGGTTTATTCCTTACAGAAGTGGTTGAAGAAGCCTTGTTAGAGGGATTACTGTCAGCACTCTCAGGTGTCTGATCTTCCCTTGGCGTTTGAACGCCAGGAATGGGTGAAGTTTGGGCGTTAAACGCCAACTTCTCTCCCTTTTCTGGCGTTTGAACGCCAGAACTGGGCAAGGAATGGGCGTTTAACGCCAGCTTTCCTTCCCTTTCTGGCGTTTGAACGCCAATAGCATTCCTCTCTGGGCTCTTACTGTCCTCAGAGGGATTTTGAACAGTGGTGTGGTTGTCCTCTGTCAATTGTTCCTTGTTTGGCTTTTTACTCTTTTGAGCAGTGTTACTCAGGGTCTTCCCACTCCTCAATTGAACTGCTTGACATTCCTCTGTTATCTGTTTAGATATTTGCTGTTTTGCTTGATTCAACTGCAGTTCTATGCTCTTGTTAGCAACTTTAGTTTCATAGAGCATCTCTTTAAAGTCTGCTAACTGTTCTGTCATCAGGAGCAATTGTTGATTAAGCTCATTTATCTGTTCTTGAGGACTAGGGTCAGTGACTACTGCCATGACTTCCTCTTTTGGAGAGAACTCATTGCTAGAGTACAAATATTGGTTTCTAGCAACAGTGTCTATAAGCTCTTGAGCTTCTTCAATTTTCTTCCTCATGTGTATAGATCCACCAGCTGAGTGGTCTAAAGACATCTGAGCTTTTTCTGTAAGCCCAGAGTAGAAAATGTCTAACTGTACCCACTCTGAAAACATTTCAGAGGGACATTTCCTTAGCATACCTCTATACCTCTCCCAGGCATTGTAAAGGGATTCATTATCCTCTTGTTTAAAGCCTTGGATGTCCAGCCTTAGCTGTGTCATCCTCTTTGGAGGGTAAAAATGATTCAGGAATTTGTCTGACAACTGTTTCCATGTCTTTATGCTTGCTGTAGGTTGGTTATTTAACCACCTTTTAGCTTGATCTTTTACAGCAAATGGAAACAGTAATAGTCTGTAGACATCCTGATCTACCTCTTTATCATGTACTGTGTCAGCAATTTGTAAAAACTGTGCCAGAAACTCAGTAGGCTCTTCCTGTGGAAAACCAGAATACTGGCAATTTTGCTGCACTATGATAATGAGTTGAGGATTTAGTTCAAAGCTGCTTGCTTTGATGGGAGGTGTACAGATGCTACTCCCATATGCAGCTGTAATGGGGTTAGCATATGACCCCAGAGTCCTTTTGGACTGATTGATCCCACTTAAGTCCATGATGGACAAAAGGGAAATGATAATGATTGCAAAGAGATAAATTTTGTTTTTTTTTTTTTGAATAAACGAAAAAATAAAATAAAACAAAGGAAAATTAAAGTAAAAATTCGAAAATCAAAAAGAAAATAAAATCAAAGCAAATTGAAAACTGAATCAATTAGTTAATTAAAAAGATTTTGAAAACAGCAATTAGAAAGATATGATTGAAAAATTTTTATGAAAAAGATTTGATTTTTTAAAAAGAGGAAAGAGAAAAACACAAAAAGACACCAAACTTAAAATTTTTGAAAATCAAACACAAAATTTTCGAAAATTTTTAAGGGAAAAACACAAAGAGGACACCAAACTTAGAATTTTTATGAATCAAAAAGGGACTAAGAACATGCAAAAATCGAAAATTAAAAGAAAAATAAAAGCATGCAATTGACACCAAACTTAGAATATGAAACTAGACTCAACTAAAAGACTCTAAACCAACAAAAATAAAACAGTCCTAATCTAAGCAACAAGATAAGCCGTCAGTTGTCCAAACTCAACAATCCCCGGCAACGGCGCCAAAAACTTGGTGCACGAAATTGCAATCACACTTTTGCAATCCCGCACAACTAACCAGCAAGTGTACTGGGTCGTCCAAGTAATACCTTGCGTGAGCAAGGGTCGATCCCACAGAGATTGTGGCTTGAAGCAAGCTATGGTTATCTTGTAAATCTTAGTCAGGATATCAGAAATTATCAGGATTGATTGTGAAAAGCAAAAGAACATGAAATGATTACTTGTTTTGCAGTAATGGAGAATAGGTTGAGGTTTGGAGATGCTCCATCTTCTGAATCTCTGCTTTCCTACTGTCTTCTTCTTCAAACACGCAAGTCTCCTTCCATGGCAAGCTGTATGTAGGGTTTCACCGTTGTCAATGGCTACCTCCCATCCTCTCATTGGAACGATTCCTAATGCCCTGTCACGGCACGGCATTCCATCTGTCGGTTCTCAATCAGGCCGGAATAGAATCCAGTGATTCTTTTGCGTCTGTCACTAACGCCCCGCCTTCAGGAGATTGAAGCACGTCACAGTCATTCAATCATTGAATCCTACTCAGAATACCACAGACAAGGTTTAGACCTTCCGGATTCTCTTGAATGCCGCCATCAGTCTAGCTTATACCACGAAGATTCCGGTTAAAGAGTCCAAGAGATAACTACTTAATCTAAGGTAGAACGGAGGTGGTTGTCAGTCACACGTTCATGATTGAGAATGATGATGATTGTCACGGATCATCACATTCATCCGGATTAAGAACAAGTATTATCTTAGAATGGAAGCAAGCATGATTGAATGAGAAACAGTAGTAATTGCATTAATCCATCAAGACACAGCAGAGCTCCTCACCCCCAACCATGGGGTTTAGAGACTCATGCTGTGGAAGAAAACGTGTAAAAATGTCATAAGGTCATCAAAAGGTTGCATAGGGTACTGATACAATGTCAAAAGATCCTATAAATAGTAAACTAGTGTCCTAAGGTTTACAGAAATGAGTAAATGACAGAAAAATCCACTTCCGGGCCCCACTTGGTGTGTGCTTGGGCTGAGCAATGAAGGAATTTCGTGTAGAGACCTTTTCTGGAGTTAAACGCCAGTTCTCATGCCAGTTTGGGCGTTTAACTCCAAATTTTATGCCAGTTCCGGTGTTTAACGCTGGAATTTCTGTAGGTGACTTTGAGCGCCGGTTTGGGCCATCAAATCTTGGGCAAAGTATGGACTATTATATATTGCTGGAAAGCCCAGGATGTCTACTTTCCAACGCCGTTGAGAGCGCGCCAATTGGGCTTCTGTAGCTCCAGAAAATCCGCTTCGAGTGCAGGGAGGTCAGAATCCAACAGCATCTGCAGTCCTTTTTGGTCTCGGAATCAGATTTTTGCTCAGGATCCTCAATTTCAGCCAGAAAATACCTGAAATCACAGAAAAACACACAAACTCATAGTAAAGTCCAGAAAAGTGAATTTTAACTAAAAACTAATAAAAATATACTAAAAACTAACTAAATCATACTAAAAACATACTTAAAACAATGCCAAAAAGCATACAAATTATCCGCTCATCACTCCCACTATGCACCTTCCTCATGGCCAACGTTTGAGGTAGTGTTTGAGGTCTAACTTTGGGCTCAAAAGTTCCCTTCTTGTCTATAGTTTGAGGCATAGTTGGAGTCCAACTATGGCTCCAACTATGCACCCTTCTTGGCCAACGTTTGAGGCAAAGTTGGAGGCCAACTTTGGCTCCAACTTTGCACCTCTTTGAGCATGACATTTGAGGCAACGGTTTTTATAAAGTTGCTGTTAAAGTTTAATTTTTCATTAAGTTATAGCAATAAAATAAAACCGTTTTCTTAGACTATTTGAATGAACGGTTTTGTAACTATTACAATAACTTTTTTATTAAGCAACAATTTTTTAATATTTAAATAATTATACAAATTAAAAGATACATGTAAAAATAGTTTTCTGTAAATATTAAATTAGTAGAATACTAAAAAATTATTGTTATAAATAAATAACAAATAAATTATTGTTAAAAATTCTTATTATGAACTAATTTTAATTTATTTATTTATTAGAGATTTGGATTTCAAAAATTATTTTATTAAAGATAATTAAAGTAAGTTTTGATAAATTAAATTTAAAATAAATTAAGATTTTTACCTAATTTTAACATTATTGAATATTTTTTTATTTATAATTTAAAATTTTAAAAATTTAAAAATAATAAGCAAATGCAGAAATTTTAAACATGTAAACTACCAATTTAACTCCAATCCAAGAGCTAAATATTTTTCTCATTACGCAACGTACATGAATGTTTCTTATAGGTGTTTGGGCTTCCAAGGGACCAAGAAAGCAAGCTAGATTTTTTCCTTGGGATTTCTGATTCAATAACACAGGGATCATCAAAGGCAACGAGTGAAAGAGAAAGATTAGCATCAATTTAACATGAAATCTAAAGGGTTGCAAGAGCCATTCAACCAGCTGCTTCTGCACTCAAAGGAGAATTCACCTAACTCATCACACTACATGCAAATCCATTTTTATGTTCTGAGTTACTCGTAATATTCCACTCGAATAGTTTTAACACTTATAAATGTACATAATGAAGCCACATATCAGAAGCATAAGCCAAATCAGAAGTATTTGCATAACTAGATAATCAACAAAATTAAAATCAAATTAGGAATAAAATATGGATAATCAAAAAATTAAAATCAAATCAAGAATAAAAAATTAACATATGAAGTAAATTAAATACAAATCTTATCATTCGAGCTTGTGGATTCCATTGAATTAAAAGTTATAATCAAAATTCTGAGATAACAAGAATAAAAAATGGCGCGAAGCAAAGCAGAGGAAAGCGTGGAGAAGAGAAGAAAGCGAGGAGTGAGGTTGGCAGGATCGAAGAGAAGTAAGGAGTGAGGTTGACGGGATCAAAGAGAAGAGAAGAGAGGTGCATGCAATGGAACCCTCTATGCGAGAAGAGAAGAAATCGCGAGAGATTTTAGCGCGATGAAGAAACTCCCAGCACCAGCGTGTTGTATTAGCTTCCTTATACGTAACGTATTTTCTACTGTATTTTAGTGAGGATGGCTGAAAAGTAGTATACAAATAGCATTTTTCATATATTAGTTAACAGAAATTAATTTACAAATAGAGAAAAGAAGTGTGTTCTCCAATAATATTGGTGCATGGCGTATTATTTACATATGTGGATCTGTACATGCAGAGACGTGCAAAACGCAGGTCACGTTTTGCATGGAAAAAAATAGCTGCAAAATGCAAACTGTGTTTGGTTAATTATTAATATTTTTATTAATGTTATTGTTAACACTAATTATAGTTATCAAGTAATATTAATAATTATTATTTTTCCTTTTGAAGGCAATCAAGAATTTGTTGTCCAAAAAACTTGATCTGCCAGAGGCCAGCTGCAGTGACACTAGCATTTATTGGGTTTCACCACGTTTTGCGAGTATGCAAAATGAGAGGTTATTCTGCAGTCCTGAATGCCTTGGTGGAATGAAGGAGGTCTGAAACCCACATGTTTCACCTTCCAGTCGGCAAAGTGACTGTGACACTAAAAGACGTGACACATACTTGGCCTCCCAGTTAATGGGGAGTCCGTCACAGGTAGAACGGACAGCAGTCACCAGTTTTTGGTGGGGAACTCCTTCGCTTGTTTTGGTCGACAGCTCGGTCCGAATGATCACGTCGTGAGTAAGGTAAATTTTTCATGGGTCCGGCGGTGCAGAGACACCGAACCGTGTGACATACAGGAGTCCATCGAGCGGTACGTTCGAATTACATTTTTTACATGCTCAGAATTGTTGTGTTTCTAGATGAATCTACTACTTCTTTGTATTTGAAGTTTTTGCCTCTACTACGAAATTTTCAACGAAATTCGCTATACAGTTGGGGACAGCCAGTTTGGTACATCTGTACAAATCATTGTGTCGTGCATCATGATACAACTGTAAAAAAATGGATGGGCGTGGGAGCGTATGCCGTTCCTAGCACCAATTCCTCGCAATGAGCTCATCGATGTTGGTGTTCCAACTGCACGACGGTATTGTTCCCGGCAGCAGAAAGAGGGATTTGTGGAACATGAGTATTAGCACAAGTATGATTATGGTGGAGCGATTGCTCCGGGCATGAGTGGTTTCAGTTTGTATGACACTGGCAGTGCCAGCATGCCAGATGTCAGTGCTTCTGACGGTGGTGGTGGTCTGGATGCTGGTATGTCTCAGGATCATTTGTATAATTTACGGACACAGACTGCCTTCGGATAAATACACTTCATCTCAATATTCAAAGAAGGTGTCGAGGATGTAGCCTGTTATAATTTATCTTATACTGTTTGAGTTTAGCTTTGTATTCAGTGTTGTATCTCGTATTCTGTGTTGTATCTCGTATTCTGTGTTGTATCTCGTATTGTATATTTAGATGTTTCTATTTGTTCTCATATTTATAATTGTAAGTAGGGTTTATGCTTTTAGTTAACGTATACATAAATAAATTGTGCAAATACATAAAAAGCTTACAAGCTAGTTTAAAATAGGTAATGAAGTTACATGAAAAGTTACATAAAAAGTTACAAAATTCATGAAGTTATACAAAAATTACATAAAAAGTTACATAGGTCACAAAGTTACATAAAAAGTTACACACTAGCTTAAAATGTGTAAACACGTAAGATGCTTAACCATTATTGACCTCCGGCAGAGCTTGAACTTACGCGCTGAGGACATTGGCTATGGCTATGTCACTCCCATCCATATATAGTACATCAGTGAGGACCACACATATCATTCAAGTAGCAAGTTGACTTCGATCTTTCTTTTGTTGCACGCCTCAATGTCCAATTGGCGATCACCTTCGCTCCTTCATATCTAGCCCACGTAGATGGGTCACCCATTAGAACAAACTCGTCTCTGTAGACGTTACAAATTTCAGACATCATGTACACGTCTGTACATATACTTGCCAATCAATACGCTAGTTAGTGCAACATGCAAGAACGTGGCGACATGGGAGTCGATTCTCAGTCACCTCAATACACCAACTAATAGCACAAGAAGCAGATCAACACACAAACAAATTGCAATAAGACAAATAGCACAATCATAGAGAAACAAGATAAGCAAACACAATCAAATGCAAATGTGCAAATAACATGATGCATGTCTATCCCTAACGTAGGCCACAAGCTCATATGTCGGTTGCCTATCCGCTCCTGACATTACCCGGGTACGAGTCCCAAATATGGCTTTCCAAATGCATACTGTGTGCTTATAAGTCTTACGACTAGGCCGCATACAGTGTGACTTTCAATGTGCTTACATCTGGAAAATAGTTCTCAGTGTGTGGGCGTCCCCACTATACATTTAGCACTAAGGCCCAAACAAAGTCGCATCTGCTCTCCTGTGGCAGACAATCTCTTCAAACTTTTTCTTTATCCTTGGCCTCTGCTCTCCTGTGGCAAAGATCCTTTTTGTTAATATATTCTTTTAATCTTTGTTCTCTGCTCTCTGGTGGCAGAGATTCCTTTTCTTAATAAACCGAACTAAAATCATTACTTAAAACAAACTCCCTTTTCAAAAGATAGAATATAAATCATTATAATTTTCTTAACAAATCGAATTCAAAATAAAATAAATCTTTTCCCAACTAAATAAGTCTCAAATAATTAAACTTTCCAAAACCACAACCTTTAAAATATCATTTTAAATAAAGTCCCAAATTTTATAAAAATTTCGACAGCACTTCACCTAAAACTCAGGCTTAGCCACCCCTTATGAGTTCCCTCTTTCTCAATAATGATCAAACAGATGTTTCTCAATCAATCAGTCATTCACAATTTAACAAACCAATCATACTCCACAATTTCCATGTAATCCATCAATTTAACTCCAATAATTCATAATTACTTTCCGTATATCATAGAATCCTTTCCAAAATTCAACTAGTAACCCAGAAATCAGCCTTCCCTAGTTCTAGTTATTTTAAAGTCATTTTCTTTTTAGCAAAGTTACTATTTTATTTTAAAAGTCAGATTCTAAGAAAATAATTCAATAATTAAACTTCAATATTTTAATAGTTTTCAGACTTAATTCTAATTATTCATGAATTAACATTAACAACCATTAAAACCAAATCCAACCAGTTGCAAGTTAGTTCCACGGCCACTCTGATACATCAAATAACTAAAATCAATAGCAAATACTTATTCTCAATAATCAGAATACAGCCACAACCAACCAATTCAGCACAATCACATAAATCAGAATTTTAAACAATTTCATCAAAATCAGAAAACCAATATGAGTCAGCCTCAACTCAACCAGTCGCAATTTAATTTCACCAATTAACCACTCACAACAACTAAACTAGTCGCACGAGATATTTATAAATTATTTGCACTTATTCACTAAACTTCAACGGCATTCATAAATTAAAACGATTAATTTTAAAATAAAAACCCCTACCATAGGAAAATCATAACCCAAACGCGTCAACGGAACCTTTCTCTCTATTCGAAACTATGGCAGCTTCAAACGTAGCTTCGCTCACTTCCACAGTAGCAAAAACAGGCCTTACTCGCAACATGTGGCCTGGAAAACCTAATCCTAAAAACATTAATATCGCAAAAATCTCAAAACGCATAACGGGATATGAAAGGGGCAAGTTTTAAGATAGAGATACTTACTGTAACTAAGAAATATTGACTGAACCAAACGACAGAAGCTTTGGCAGAAGTCTCAGTGGCCACAGAACCAATCTCGGTGGCCAAAGGTGTAGCGGCAGCGAAGCTCCATTGGTGGCAGAAACAACCGTCTTCACAGCACCGCTTCACACGCTTCCCTCTCGCAAGCAACAGGGACAGCTAGCATCTTTAGTGGCAATGGAGGTATGGTGGCAGCGCTTCCTCTCTGACGCGGCTTGACGGTGACGGCGACGATGCCCAGTACAACGATGGTGATGTGATGGTGGTGCTGCCTTCTCTCAGCGGTGACTACACGAACAGTAGCAGTGGCACGAAACCTTCTCCCTCTTAGTGTCTCTTTCTCCCCTCTACTGTTGGTGGCAGCAGCGGGACGGGCTCGACGGCAAGGCGTGGTGATGCGGTGGCCTTAGTAGCGCGGCGGTGATGCGCGACGGTGGCGGGGTGATGGCGCGGCACCCTCCCTCTCTCGGATCTCTTCTCGTGCTCTCTCCTCACTCTCTGAATCTCTCGTTTCTCAACTCTATTCCTCTTTGCTGTGTGTGTGATTATTATTGAGTGTAAGTGCATTGGGTGAAGGGTTGGCGGTGGGTCAGTGAGTGGCGGTGAGGAAGGATGACAGGTGGTGGGGGGTATACATGTGTGTGTTTTAGAAATTAGGGTTAGCATTAGTAAATTAGGAATTAGGGTTTAGAATTGGAAAAAAGAGTTAGGGCTAATATAGGTATTTTTAATAAAATTAAGGTAATAAAGTAATAATTTGAAATCAAATTTAATCAAATAATAATACCTATGAAAATACTATTTAATTATCAACTTACAATTTATTTTTCAAATAAATAATCTAATTCAATAATTAGAAATAATCAAATTCATTTTCTTCAAAATTATAAAATAAAGTTTAAAATCTAATTATTCAAATTAGCGCATATAAAATCCTCATTGTTTTTAAATCACTAAAACTTTATCAATAATAAGAAAGTACTCAATTAATACAAAAATTTCTGAAAATATGCTCTCAAATAAATAAAATAAATCATAAATAATTTATTATTTAATTTTCAAAATTTGGGGTCTTACATTTACACCTTGAATCTCCTCACTCTCACAGTAAATGGGGAGCATTTTTATTTAAACACGAGACCTTGACATCTTCGCAGTCATTGCTTTCAACCATACTGGCAGAATCTGATAAGAAACTTTCCATTCACTAAAAACTTTTGCGACAGATTTCTACTTTGCCAACCAAGCCTTCCAGTAACTTACAGTGTAGTTGAACCTGGATTGAACTTCTGCAATAATAGACTTCACCTTTATCAACGGGTCTGCTTTAACCAATGGCCTAATAGCATCTGCAATTGTGTCTGAGTCCAACTTGGCATGATTTTGTGAAATCGTCCCCATGGTGCACGTGTATTTGTCATTGTATATCCTGATCTCCCAACAACCTTTCTTTCAAATCAAACTAGCTTGGATAAGCGAATCACACCCTGCACTATAACCCTTGCCTTTTGCATAGAATGACTGCGACTCAGACTCATACACAATGTAATCAACTCATCTAGAGATAGTGTAGCTTTTGATTGTAGATATCACCGACTCTCTAAAACCAAATTCTATTCTGACACTAATCTCAACATCTTCTGCCACAACATTACCTTCACCTACGACATGTGAATCACCGTTAGTCGAACAAGACAAATAAAATAAATGGTAGCGATAACTTTAATTAATAACCATAACATACCTATATTCACATGCTCCGAAAATTTAGGGGCATGCATGGCTTCGAGATC
The DNA here is from genome assembly GCF_003086295.3 of Arachis hypogaea. Taxonomy (NCBI): domain Eukaryota; kingdom Viridiplantae; phylum Streptophyta; class Magnoliopsida; order Fabales; family Fabaceae; genus Arachis; species Arachis hypogaea. The sequence continues at coordinate 79,988,566 of NC_092039.1, read as the reverse complement.
CAGAGTCTGCATAAAAGATGAAACACCAAAAGGGTGCTAGTTTACAATCACATGCGTTTCATTTTGTAGCGCCGAATTGCCTGCAAGGTCTCTGCTATCATTTTTGTTGTCGACTTCATAGTTGGCTTCGAAATTCTCTTCATAGTCGTTGTTATCTTATTCCCAATCTATATCTCTGAGCTCATCAACATTAACCTCATCGCCAACCGCGTCCAGTTTCGTATGTTGTTCAAACTTAACGTATAGCTCTATCATCGGCACGTGAAATCAGGTTTGTTGATAAATATGAAATATCTAGTGCATACATGTGTCGTCAGTGATGAACATTATTTGAAATTATATCAGTCCACCAAATACTTGTACAGGATTCCTGTACAAAATGTTGCTCACCCTTTTCGAAATGTGACTTTGTATGTTCTCACAAAGACCATTTTGCAACTCTAAAAAACTCATGATGCATGGAATAACAAATGAAAACGGACATTCACAAACAAAAGTCACTCCTTCGTGTGTGTTTGGGATAATCTCACCGTTATAATACACTTACAAATTTGCAATATCTTCTATAATCTCAACTTCCTAACCTGACTTTTTTGACACAACTAATTGCCAAAAAACTCACAACTATGAAATATATGCAAAAAAAGAGGAATGGAAGTAGAAATGAGGTACAACTTAGGTTGAATTGAGTTTCGTATTTATAGGCAAGGCTTTCGATTAATTATTTTTTGTACAAAATGCAGGCTGCGTTTTGCAGCTTGCAAAAAAAATTCTACCCATTTAAAACACAACCTACGTTTTTGAAATTTGAAAAAAAAAATAAAAAATGCCCATTTTCATAAACGCAACTTGCGTTTCGGGCTTAAAACAAAAATAAAAAAATTTGTAAAACCTGACATTCATAAAATGCAAGCTGCATTTGAGTTGTTTCATAAACAAAAAAAATAAAAATAAAAACAAGGTGAAAAAACAGCGCAAATATTTGATTCACGTCCATTTCATTGCGTTACACCATAATTATTTTCATATGGAAAAAAATTAGCCATTATTTGAGTTACAATAATATTCTAAAAAATGACAATTATTCATGAATTTTTATTTTTGGAATGCCAATTTTTTTATGCAAATTTTTAAAATATTATAAGATTTTTGAAAAACGAATTTGTTGAGGGCGAATTATATATTTATATTGTTATCAAAAATGCTATTTGTATACCAAAATCAGCCACTAATATATTTGTATATAAATATACGTATGGTTTAATTTATTTTCAATGTGTATTTCTATTTCAATATGTATTTTATACTAGTTTTTGGTGGCTAATTTTAGTGTATATGTAGTATAGTCATATCGTTATAAGTTAGCTGACAGTTGACTGGGGTTATAGGTTGTATTTCATTGTTCAATAGCTTAAGACACTATTGATAAGCGAAAAATTAGTGTGCTTGGATATTGACAAGTGTACCAAATCGTTTAAATAATATTACAGTGAATGGATATCGTATTCACAAGGATAAACGGATTGAGGCAAGCAACATCTAATTAAATCTCTAAATATTATGTTATATATGGATTAATTTTAATCATGCTTGTTTATTACATATCATTATAATTATTTTTCTAATTATTTTTTATATAATTATGCAGGATAATTTTGGAGATATTAATGAAGATTAAGATGCTTATCATTATAGTTTATTGTCAAAGACTTTGATTAGAAGATACATATTATGTTGGATAAAGTATTTTTATTTTTTGTAGTTTATTAGTAGTAAACTCTAAGTGATCTTATGCATATTTTGCTATGGATATGTTTATTTTAGTGTGAGATGTATGAATATTCAAAATTATGATCATCCCAATATTTTTGGTTCATTATGAATATACTTTGTTTAAGGATAATTTTTATTATTTAAAAAATATTGTAAGTATAGTATCCTTATGTATTTTTTTTATTTTATAATATTTGAGTAATTTAATTAAAAATGCAAGATTATACATATAATCATATTACTAAATATTAGGTTTTAGGAAAGAAGATTATATATATATATATAAATGTGGGCCGTTACAACACTTATCTTTATTATTGCATCACTTTTAAAATGTAGCAGTATTTTATACATATGACTACTTTATATTACTGTAGCCTTATGTTCTTTATTTTTTTAAAATTTGTATATAATATAAATAAATTATAATTTATTTTATAAATTGGAGTTTCTTATTTTTTAAAATTATTTTATTATAAGTAATTAAATTAATTTTATAACTATTTAAATTCAATCAAATTCATATTCTTATATATATATATATATATATATATATATATATATATATGATAAAATATTTTACATAATTAAAACTATAATTATAGTAATTTATAAGTAATGAAAATTATATGTATATTTTAATTTGAGTAATTGATATTTTTAATTTAAAAATAGACTTTAGTTAATGATATTATTATCGAGCTCGATTTCCGCCGATATAAGTAAATATCGGTACTCTTCGGTGAACTTAGCTTTGCTAATGCTTCATCGTATATCTTTCATCCTTAAGTTACTAATTTCATTTGTATTAGAAGATCATATATATTATTACTTGTATTTTAATATATCCAATTTTCATAATTATCCGTTTAGGATATTTATAACTTGAATCACTGATTAAGCAACTTAAATGAGTGACACGTAGCCCCCATATGTCGTTTAAACTTTAAGCATGCTAAATTCTCATTAGTCATCATCATCATCAGCGGATTCATTAGGAAAGAAAAAAGAAAGAAAGGTCGTGAGAGAGAAGAGAAAGGAAACCATGGAACCTTGACCTTTGACGTTTGATTTTTTGAGTTCCGTAACTCCAATAAAAAATCTAATCCGATTAAAGTGTTCATATCTTCCTCCTCTTCATATTGACGTCACTTTTTGTTTGGGAGAAATTAACAGTGGCACCGCTATCTCTTCATGCAAGGTTCGGCCAATTGGGAGCTCCAGAGGTGGAGTAGTCGACTTTAACGTTTTCTTCTTCAATTTCTCGTTTAGGAGCTTTTTCTGGAGGTTCGATTATTGTGATTTCTTATAGACATAGGGTTTTAGTAATTTTTATAATAATTAAATGTGAATCTGATAAGTGAATGTTGGTTTGATTGATTATTGTTTGAGTTTGATTAAGTTTATGTTGAATTATTGTTGTCTGCTTGAGAGTTATGTATTTTGGATTTTTTTATTTTAAACGAAATTAAAAAATGGATTGTTGAAGTTGATTTTAGACTTTTATTTTGGTGAAAAGGAGTTTAATGAAAGAGAGATGGATTTGAATTATTTTTAAAGAGAGATTTTGATATTTGGAAAAAAACCTGGACAGTATGCAAGGGTTGTGGCTTAGTCCTACTAACTCAAAGTCAAGATTTTAAAAGATTGTAGTTTTGAATTTGAGCTATGACTTGGTAAGGATTGTGGTGATGTATCACTTATCCAGTGTCGGGATGGACGTGGGGATCATGGTTATTTACCGACCACGGGTGTGCTGCTTTCTAATTGAAAACGTCTGTAGGGATCGAGGTGGTTTATCGCCCGCAGATAGTGGGAATCGAGGTGGTTTACCACTCACCAAATGAAGATTATGGTACTGTACCGCTCACCATTTTTCAAGAGGACGATGCCGGGATTAGCTACCGGACATGTCGGGTTTGGCTATATAACTGAAAAATGAGCTTATTAGCCATAAGACAGACATGCATCATACTTGTTTGCACATATTTGTTTGTGAGTGTATTTTTCTGTGATTATGGGTGTGTTATATATATGATTGTTTGATTTCTGTGATATTTATTTGTTAAGTCTAAATGTATTCTATTGCTCAATGTTGTTGGCTATGGTAATAAATTGAATATAACTATACACTCCGACCCTACGAAGAACTCTCCAGTTCTTACTCCCTATTTTTCACCCCTTTCAGCTATAAGTGCGAAGGTTTAGTGTGGAGCTACAGGAGTATAGAAGATTATGTTTACGAGTTGAGTTGAGTTAAAATTTATTTTCCCCTCGCCTTGTTAGTTAGAGTTTTATTTAGAGGGGTAAGTTTTGTAATTGCTTTTGTATGTAATACTATAATATTTTATTAATATTAAGTATGTGAATATGTGTTGTTGTTCTTGTTGGAAAAGTTTTAAGTTTTTAGTAAAACCACCGATATATTTACGCATAAAGGTTCAGAACTTATTATTTACCATATGAGAGTCATCGTAATGCCTCCGCCATTAGAGTTGTGCACCCGAAAGCATGACATCCTGATAGTAAGGGTATTACATGTGTAGCCTATTCTATTGATTTCTGGTAAGCATGAGTCATGAAAAGCGTAGCCTTTTATTCTCAAGTGCATCACTTTAAAAGTGTAACATATTCTAGTATCCAAAAGCATAACTTTTAATACAAAACAATGATCCCTTTGAGAATAGGCAATGTAATAACCCGTATTTTTGAAACTTCTTTTATAAATTATTTATGACCTATTTTATTAATTTGAACTATTTATTTGGAAAATATTTTATTAGATATAATTAAATTGATTTTATGATTATTTAAATTTAAATTGACTAGAATTATTATATATAATTTTATTAAATGTGATATTTTCCACAATTGAAACTAGAATTTCGATAATTTATGAATGGTAAAAATTATATCATTTAAATTAAGTGATAAAAATAATATTTTCAATTATTAATTATGAATAATTTATGACTTATTTTATTGGAGCTTTTATTTTAAAAACTATTTTGTTAAAGATATTTAGATTAATTTTTATGATACCTTGAGTTTACATGAATTAAGATTATTATATAATTTTGCTAAAATAAGATATTTTACATAATTGAAATTATAATTTTAGTAATTTATTAATAATGAATATTTTATAATTTAATTTTAGCAATTAATATTTCAAGTTCAAAATCTGCCGATGTGAGTAAATATTGGTACTCTTCTGTGAATTTAGTTTTTGCTAATGCTTCATTGTATATCTTTTATTATTATATTACTAATGTCATTTATATTAGTAACTCATACCTATTTATCCCAATATATATTATTGCTTGTGTTATAATATATTCAACATTCATAATTATCCGTTTAAAATATTTATAATTTGAATTGCTAACTCAGCAACCCATATGCATGACACTTAACCCCCTTTGTGTTACCAAACTAACATAATCATCATTATCACCCTTAATCATCATCATTCTTATTTCATTTCAGCCAAAACTTAGAGAGAGAGAGAGCATTCATGGAATGCTTTCGATTTCTTGAGCTTCGTAACTCTGATAAAAAAAATTAAATTGATTAAAGTGTTTGTATCTTCCTCCTCTTCATATTGACATCACTTTTGTTTGGGAAAAATCAATAGTGAAGTTGATGCCCCTCCATGTGTAACACCCTAATTAGCCTAAACTTTACCTCGCATCGTAAAGCAAAGGTTAATCAATGATTACGACAGTTCTAAGCTCATACATACAATATATATAAAGAATTGATATAATCTAGAAGCACGATGAAGGATATAGCTCAAAAACAGGATTTAAAAGCGCAAAACGTACTAACGAAGCTTCTAACTTAAGACACAATAAACAGGTAAAAGATAACAAAAGTTAAGTATATAATATCATAAGAAACTAGCCACGACTCGTGAGGTCTAAGCCGGCTAGCCATATACAGACCATACATGAAACCAGATAGTAAAAACAGCTTATACAAGTTTTGTTCTCTCAAATACAAGCCTCTAGGCAAAACAAAATACAAAAGTGAGAGACATATACAAAATAAATCAAAAGACTCAAAAAGAAGTATCCAGATCCTCCACTTTTGTCACCAACCAGACAACTCACCGAGGAGGGTTGCGACCTACATTTGAAAAACACAAGAGAAATATGGTATGAAAATCGGAGGTTCTCAGTATGGTAACAGTGCCCAGTGATGTAGGATATAATACCCGGGACGCCAAAGGCAATCCTAGACTCCATATCCATTACAAGAACTCAAACTTAAAGCATTCTAAAACAAATAAGCATAGCTATATAAAACCTTAACATAACTAAATAGGGTACTCTATCTTAAGGAATTTCTATTCTAACCAAACACCATTGTCCCACAGCTTTTACCAACCTATCCTTCATGCGATCCCATCGCCACCGCCTTTCGAACCTCCTCAATCCCAGTAGAAATCACAAGTATATACAATGCAAGTAAATCACAAGTAGAAGCATATAAAGCAAGAAACTCGAGTAGCAATTAGACATGTTATACAAATAGACAAACAATATCAAGTCGGCAAAGCATACAAACAAATAGAAAATGCACATAATGAATGCCTATTGTACTGGCTGTGATGTCACATTGTCGGTTCAACTGCCAACCCGACACACCTCCATGGAGATGTCGCCCTTCGGAATCATCATATGGGAACCCCCGAGATATAGTGCTCGGATCACTGTCCAGGATTTTGTGCCTACACGCTCTATTGATCTGAAGGGATGTGAGCGGGATACTCTTGCCACAGACCTCACATCTCAATGCAAGCGGGACGAACCACCGCTCTTACGCCGTGGTCCACGAAATTGTGATCTCAATGGCGCCAACAACTTGGTACGCACAATTTAATATCACTCTTTTTCACAACTTCGCACAACTAACCAGCAAGTACACTGGGTCGTCCAAGTAATAAACCTTACATGAGTAAGGGTCGATCCCACGAAGATTGTCGGCTTGAAGCAAGCTATGGTCATGTTGTAAATTGACGAGCGGATAATTTGTACGCTTTTTGGCATTGTTTTTAGTATGTTTTTAGTATGATCTAGTTAGTTTTTAGTATATTTTTATTAGTTTTTAGTTAAAATTCACTTTTCTGGACTTTACTATGAGTTTGTGTGTTTTTCTGTGATTTCAGGTATTTTCTGGCTGAAATTGAGGGACCTGAGCAAAAATCTGATTCAGAGACTAAAAAGGACTGCAGATGCTGTTGGATTCTGACCTCCCTGCACTCGAAGTGAATTTTCTGGAGCTACAGAAGCCCAATTGGCGCGCTCTCAACGGCGTTGGAAAGTAGACATCCTGGGCTTTCCAGCAATATATGATAGTCCATACTTTGCCCAAGATTTGATGGCCCAAACCGGCGTTCAAAGTCACCCTCAGAATTCCTAGCGTTAAACGCCGGAACTGGCACCAAAGTGGGAGTTAAACGCCCAAACTGGCATAAAAGCTGGCGTTTAACTCCAAGAAGAGTCTCTACACGAAAATGCTTCAATGCTCAGCCCAAGCACACACCAAGTGGGCCCGGAAGTGGATTTTTATGTCATTTACTCATCTCTGTAAACCCTAGGCTACTAGTTCTCTATAAGTAGGACCTTTTACTATTGTATCTTTAAAAATCTTGGAGAGCTTTTGATCATGTTTTTATGATTGAACCCTCTTTGGGAGGCTGGCCATTCGGCCATGCCTAGACCTTGTTCTTATGTATTTTCAACAGTGGAGTTTCTACACACCATAGATTAAGGTGTGGAGCTCTGCTGTACCTCGAGTATTAATGCAATTACTATTGTTCTCCTATTCAATTCTGCTTGTTCTTGTTCCAAGATATCACTTGTTCTTCAACTTGATGAATGTGATGATCCGTGACACTCATCATCATTCTCACCTATGAACGTGTGCCTGACAACCACCTCCGTTCTACCTTAGATTGGGTGAATATCTCTTGGATTCCTGATACACGATGCATGGTTGATCGCCTGACAACCGAGTGCTCACCTGACAACCGAGCCAGCCATTCCATGAGATCAGAGTCTTCGTGGTATAGGCTAGAACTGATGGCGGCATTCAAGAGAATCCGGAAGGTCTAACCTTGTCTGTGGTATTCTGAGTAGGATTCAATGATTGAATGACTGTGACGAGCTTCAAACTCCTGAGGGCGGGGCGTTAGTGACAGACGCAAAAGAATCACTGGATTCTATTCCGGCCTGATTGAGAACCGACAGATGGATAGCCGTGCCGTGACAGGGTGCGTTGAACATTTCCACTGAGAGGATGGGAGGTAGCCACTGACAACGGTGAAACCCTTGCATAAGCTTGCCATGGAAAGGAGTAAGAAGGATTGGATGAAGACAGTAGGAAAGCAGAGAGACGGAAGGGACAAGCATCTTCATACGCTTATCTGAAATTCCTACCAATGAATTACATAAGTATCTCTATCTTTATCTTTATGTTTTATTCGTATATCACCATTATCCATTTGAGTTTGCCTGACTAAGATTTACAAGGTGACCATAGCTTGCTTCATACCAACAATCTCTGTGGGATCGACCCTTACTCGCGTAAGGTTTATTACTTGGACGACCCAGTACACTTGCTGGTTAGTTGTGCGAAGTTGTAGTGATCACAATTTCGTCCACCAAGTTTTTGGCGCCGTTGCCGGGGATTGTTCGAGTATGGACAACTGACGGTTCATCTTGTTGCTTAGATTAGGTATTTTTTTCTTCAGAGTTCTTAAGAATGAATTCTAGTGTTTCAAGGTGATGTTCTTATCATCACCAAAGCTGATTGATTTTCATCAATTTAGCTCTTGAATGCAATGTCCTGCTGAAGCTTGTTCAGCCATGTCTAATTTCTTTAGACTAAAGCTTTAGACTAACATTGCATGATTCCTGGAATTCTCATTAAGAATTTTGATACCTTCATTTTCTTTTTCCACTTAATTTTCGAAAAAGCACAAAAAAAAATTTAGAAAATCATAAAATCCAAAAATTTCTTGTTTGAGTCTAGAGTCTCATTTTAAGTTTGGTATCAATTTCATGTTTCTGTTCTTGTTGCATTCATGCATGTGTCTTCATTAATCTTCAAGTTGTTCTTGATGATTTCATTGCTCTGATCTTTGAATTCTCTTGACTTGAGTGTTTATGTGTCTCATATAGTGTCAGTAGTATACAAACTGCTAAGTTTGGTGTCTTGCATGCATTGTTATTTGACTTTAGTTGCATTTTGATTATTCCTCATGATTAAAAAAATCCAAAAATATTTTCAATTTGTGTCTTTTCAAGTCAATAATACAGAGAATTGAAGATTCAGAACATACTGCAGAGGAATTATACAGAAAAAGCTGGGCGTTCAAAACGCCCAGTGAAGGAGACAGACTGGCGTTTAAACGCCAGCCAGGGTGCCTGGCTGGGCGTTTAACGCCCAAAAGGGTAGAGTTTTGGGCGTTAAACGCCAGAATGTGCACCATTCTGGGCGTTTAACGCCAGGATGGCACAAGAGGGAAGATTTTGTTTTCAATGCAAATTTTTTTCAAGTTTTCAAAATTTTTCAAAATCAAATCTTTTTCAATTCAAATCTTTTCAATCAAATCTTTTTCAAATTCAATTTCTTTCTATTTTCAAGGATACTTGCTATAAATTGATGACTTGATTCAACATATCAAGTATGTTACCTTTTCTGTTGAGAAAGGTTTAATGTTTGAATCATATCTTTTCTTGATAGCCAAGTCATTAATTTTCAAAATCAAATCTTTTAAATGTTTTCAAATCATATCTTCTCAATCACATCTTTTTAAAACCAATCATATCTTCTTAACCACATCTTTTTCAAAATAACTTTCAATCAAATCTTTTTGATTTCTAATTTCAAATTCTTTTTCAAAAATCACTTGATTTCTTTCCCACTTTTATTTTCGAAAATCAATTAGTGTTTTTCAAAATGTTTTCAAAATCTTTTACTTGATTTTCGAAAATTACTTCCCCTCTTCTCACATCCTTCTATGGACTAACACTATTCCTTAATGCAAAATTCAAACTCCATCTTCTTTGATAAGTTCGAATTTTCTACTTCTGCCTTCTATTTTTCTTTTCCTCTGACACCTCAAGGAATCTCTATACTGTGACATAGAGGATTCCACATTTTCTTGTTCTCTTCTCTTTCTTATGAGCAGGAGCAAGGACAAAAGCATTCTTGTTGAGGCTGATCCTGAACCTGAAAGGACCTTGAAGCGAAAGCTAAGAGAAGCCAAGGCACAACTCTCTGTAGAGGACCTAACAGAAATCTTCAAAGAAGAAGAACCCATGGCAGCCGAAAACAACAACAATGCCAACAATGCAAGGAAGGTGCTGGGTGACTTTACTGTACCTACTCCCGACTTCTATGGGAGAAGCATCTCTATCCCTGCCATTGGAGCAAACAACTTTGAGCTTAAGCCTCAATTAGTTTCTCTAATGCAACAGAATTGCAAGTTCCATGGACTTCCATTGGAAGATCCTCATCAGTTTTTAGCTGAGTTCTTGCAAATCTGTGACACTGTCAAGACTAATGGGGTTGACCCTGAGGTCTACAGACTTATGCTATTCCCTTTAGCTGTAAGAGACAGAGCTAGAACATGGTTTGATTCACAACCTAAAGAAAGCCTGAACTCTTGGGAAAAGCTAGTCAATGCCTTCTTGGCAAAGTTCTTTCCACCTCAAAAATTGAGTAAGCTTAGAGTGGAAGTCCAAACCTTCAGACAGAAGGAAGGAGAATCCCTCTATGAAGCTTGGGAAAGATACAAACAATTAATCAGAAAGTGTCCCTCTGATATGCTTTCTGAATGGAGCATCATAGGTATTTTCTATGATGGTCTCTCTGAACTATCCAAGATGTCTTTGGATAGCTCTGCTGGAGGATCTCTTCATCTGAAGAAGACGCCTACAGAAGCTCAAGAGCTGATTGAAATGGTTACAAATAACCAATTCATGTACACTTCTGAAAGGAATTCTGTGAACAATAGGACCAATCAGAAGAAAGGAGTTCTTGAGATTGACACTCTGAATGCCATACTGGCTCAGAATAAAATATTGACTCAACAAGTCAATATGATTTCTCAAAGTCTGTCTGGAATGCAAAATGCACCAAGCAGTACTAAGGAAGCTTCATCTGAAGAAGAAGCTTATGATCTTGAGAACCCTTCAATGGAAGAGGTGAATTACATGGGAGAACCCTATGGAAACACCTATAATCCTTCATGGAGAAATCATCCAAATCTTTCATGGAAGGATCAACAGAGACCTCAACAAGGTTTCAACAATAATAATGGTGGAAGAAACAGGTTTAGCAATAGCAAGCCTTTTCCATCATCTTCTCAGCAACAGATAGAGAGTTCTAAGCAGAACACCTCTGACTTAGCAACCATGGTCTCTGATCTAATCAAAACCACTCAAAGTTTCATGACTGAAACAAGGTCCTCCATAAGAAACCTGGAGGCACAAGTGGGTCAGCTGAGCAAGAAAATTACTAAACTCCCTCCTAGTACTCTTCCAAGCAATACAGAAGAAAATCCAAAAGGAGAGTGCAAAGCCATCAACATGGCCGAATTTGGAGAGGAGGAAGAGGCAGTGAATGCCACTGAGGAAGACCTCAATGGACGTCCACTGGCCTCCAATGAGTTCCCCAATGAGGAACCATGGGAATCTGAGGCTCAAAATGAGACCATAGAGATTCCATTGGACTTACTTCTGCCATTTATGAGCTCTGATGAGGATTCTTCCTCTGAAGAGGATGAGTATGTCACTGAAGAGCAAGTTGCTAAATACCTTGGAGCAATCATGAAGCTAAATGACAAGTTATTTGGAAGTGAGACTTGGGAGGATGAATCCCCTTTGCTCACCAAAGAACTGGATGACTTGTCTAGGCAGAAATTACCTCAAAAGAGACAGGATCCTGGGAAGTTTTCATTACCTTGTACCATAGGCACCATGACCTTCAAGAAGGCCTTGTGTGACTTAGGGTCAAGTGTAAACCTCATGCCTCTCTCTGTAATGGAGAAGTTAGGGATCTTTGAGGTGCAAGCTACAAAAATCTCACTAGAGATGGCAGACAATTCAAGAAAACAAGCCTATGGACTTGTAGAGGATGTTCTGGTAAAAGTTGAAGACCATTACATCCCTGCTGATTTTATAGTTCTAGAGACTGGGAAGTGCATGGATGAATCCATCATCCTTGGCAGACCCTTCCTAGCAATAGCAAGGGCTGTGATTGATGTTGATAAAGGAGAGTTGATCATTCAAGTGAATGAAGAATCCTTGGTGTTTAAGGCTCAAGGATATCCTTCTGTCACCATGGAGAGGAAGCATGAAGAGCTTCTCTTAAAACAGAGCCAAACAGAGCCCCCACAGTCAAACTCTAAGTTTGGTGTTGGGAGGCCACAACCAAACTCTAAGTTTGGTGTTGAACCCCCACATTCAAACTCTAAGTTTGGTGTTGGGAGGTTCCAACATTGCTCTGAGCACCTGTGAGGCTCCATGAGAGTCCTCTGTCAAGCTACTAACATTAAAGAAGCGCTTGTTGGGAGGCAACCCAATGTTATATTTTATCTATTCTCTTTTGTTATTTTATGTTTTCTGTAGGTTGATGATCATGAGAAGTCACAAAATCAATAAAAAAAGCAAAAACAGAATGAAAAACAGAAAGAAAAACAGCACACCCTGGAGGAAGAACCTGCTGGTGTTTAAACGCCAGTGAGGCTAGCAGATGGGCGTTTAACGCCCAGTCTGGCACCATTCTGGGCGTTTAACGCCAGAAATGGGCACCAGACTGGCGTTAAACGCCAGAAATGGGCAAGCTCTTGGCGTTAAACGCCAGAAATGGGCACCAGCCCGGCGTTTAACGCCAGAATTGGCTCAAAATGTATTTCTACATGCCATTTGGTGCAGGGATGACTTTTCCTTGACACCTCAGGATCTGTGGACCCCACAGGATCCCCACCTACCCTACCACTCTCTCTCTTCTTCACCCATTCACCAATCACCTCAACACCTCTTCCCCAAAAACCTTTCACCTATCAAATCCCATCTTTCTCTTCACCACTCACATCCATCCCTCATAAAACCCCACTTACCTCACCCTTCAAATTCAAACCACTTTCCCTCCCAAACCCACCCATACATGACCGAACCATGAGCCCCCCCACTCTTATATAAACCCTTCTTCACTCCTTCATTTTCACACAACCTAAACACCACTTCTCCCCCTTTTTGGCCGAACACAAAGCCATTCCCTTCTTTCTCATTTCTTCTTCTTCTACTCTCTTCTTTCTTCTTTTGCTCGAGGACGAGCAAACCTTCTAAGTTTGGTGTGGTAAAAGCATTGCTTTTTGTTTTTCCATAACCATTTATGGCATCCAAGGCCGGAGAAACCTCTAGAAAGAGGAAAGGGAAGGCAAAAGCTTTCACCTCCGAGTCATGGGAGATGGAGAGATTCATCTCAAGGGTGCATCAAGACCACTTCTATGAAGTTATGGCCTTAAAGAAGGTGATCCCCGAGATCCCTTTCAAACTCAAAAAAAAGGGTCAACTTTGATCAAAGGTTGGACCAAGTCCTCATAAACATTTGTGAAGAGGGCGCTCAATGGAAGAGAAACTCAAGAAGGAAGCCGGTTCAACTGAGAAGGCATGACCTTAAGCCCATCACTAAGAAAAGGATGGAGCAAGCATGAGGAAATTCCTCCTCATAAAATTCCTGAGATGCCTCAAGGGATGCACTTTCCTCCACAAAACTATTGGGAGCAACTAAACACCTCCCTAGGAGAATTGAGTTCCAACATGGGACAACTAAGGGTGGAGCATCAAGAACACTCCGTCCTCCTCCATGAAATTAGAGAAGATCAAAGAATCATGAGAGAGGAACAACAAAGACAAGGAAGAGACATTGAGGAGCTCAAGCACTCCATAGGATCTTCAAGAGGAAGAAAGAGCCGCCATCACTAAGGTGGACCCGTTCTTTAATTTCCTTGTTCTTTATTTTTCTGTTTTTCGAATTTTAGTACTTATGTTTATCTATGTTTGTGTCTTGTGATCATTAGTGTCTTAGTGTCTATGCCTTAAAGTTATGAATGTCCTATGAATCCATCACCTTTCTTGAATGAAAAATGTTCTTAATTGAAAAAGAAAAGAATTACATGAATTTTGAATTTCATAACAGTTTGATTATTTTGATGTGGTGGCAATATTTTTGTTTTCTGAATGTATGCTTAAACAGTGCATATGTCTTTTGAATTTGTGGTTCATGAATGTTGGATCTTGAAAGAATGATGAAAAAGGAGACATGTTACTGAGGATCTGAAAAATTATAAAAATGATTCTTGGAGCAAGAAAAAAAGCAGTGAATACAAAAAAAAAATTTCGAAAAAAAAGGAGAAAGAAAGAAAAAGAAAAAGAAAGAAAAAGAAAAAGAAAGAAAAAGAAAGAAATAAAGTTTTGATCCAAGGCAAAAGGAGTGTGCTTAAGAACCCGGGACACCTCTAATTGGGGACTCTAGCAAAGCTGAGTCACAATCTGAAAGGGTTCACCCAATTATGTGTCTGTGGCATGTATGTATCCGGTGGTAATACTGGAAGACAGAGTGCTTTGGGCCACGGTCAAGACTCAATAAGTAGCTGTGTTCAAGAATCATCATACTTAACTAGGAGAATCAATGACACTATCTGGACTCTGAGTTCCTAAAGAAGCCAACCATTCTGAATTTCAAAGGATAGAGTGAGATGCCAAAACTATTCAGAGGCAAAAAGCTAAAAGCCCCGCTCATCTAATTAATACTGATCTTCATAGATGTTTTTGGAATTCATTACATATTCTCTTCTTTTTATCTTGTTTGATTTTCAGTTGCTTGAGGACAAGCAACAATTTAAGTTTGGTGTTGTGATGAGCAGATAATTTGTACGCTTTTTGGCATTGTTTTTAGTATGATCTAGTTAGTTTTTAGTATATTTTTATTAGTTTTTAGTTAAAATTCACTTTTCTGGACTTTACCATGAGTTTGTGTGTTTTTCTGTGATTTCAGGTATTTTTTGGCTGAAATTGAGGGACCTGAGCAAAAATCTGATTCAGAGACTAAAAAGGACTGCAGATGCTGTTGGATTCTGACCTCCCTGCACTCGAAGTGGATTTTCTGGAGCTACAGAAGCCCAATTGGCGCGCTCTCAACGGCGTTGGAAAGTAGACATCCTGGGCTTTCCAGAAATATATGATAGTCCATACTTTGCCCAAGATTTGATGGCCCAAACCGGCGTTCAAAGTCACCCTCAGAATTCCCAGTGTTAAACGCCGGAACTGGCACCAAAGTGGGAGTTAAACGCCCAAACTGGCATAAAAGCTGGCGTTTAACTCCAAGAAGAGTCTCTACACGAAAATGCTTCAATGCTCAGCCCAAGCACACACCAAGTGGGCCCGGAAGTGGATTTTTATGTCATTTACTCATCTCTGTAAACCCTAGGCTACTAGTTCTCTATAAGTAGGACCTTTTACTATTGTATCTTTAAAAATCTTGGAGAGCTTTTGATCATGTTTTTATGATTGAACTCTCTTTGGGAGGCTGGCCATTCGGCCATGCCTAGACCTTGTTCTTATGTATTTTCAACAGTGGAGTTTCTACACACCATAGATTAAGGTGTGGAGCTCTGCTGTACCTCGAGTATTAATACAATTACTATTGTTCTTCTATTCAATTCTGCTTGTTCTTGTTCCAAGATATCACTTGTTCTTCAACTTGATGAATGTGATGATCCGTGACACTCATCATCATTCTCACCTATGAACGTGTGCCTGACAACCACCTCCGTTCTACCTTAGATTGGGTGAATATCTCTTGGATTCCTGATACACGATGCATGGTTGATCGCCTGACAACCGAGTGCTCACCTGACAACCGAGCCAGCCATTCCGTGAGATCAGAGTCTTCGTGGTATAGGCTAGAACTGATGGCGGCATTCAAGAGAATCCGGAAGGTCTAACCTTGTCTGTGGTATTCTGAGTAGGATTCAATGATTGAATGACTGTGACGAGCTTCAAACTCCTGAGGGCGGGGCGTTAGTGACAGACGCAAAAGAATCACTGGATTCTATTCCGGCTTGATTGAGAACCGACAGATGGATAGCCGTGCCGTGACAGGGTGCGTTGAACATTTCCACTGAGAGGATGGGAGGTAGCCACTGACAACGGTGAAACCCTTGCATAAGCTTGCCATGGAAAGGAGTAAGAAGGATTGGATGAAGACAGTAGGAAAGCAGAGAGACGGAAGGGACAAGCATCTTCATACGCTTATCTAAAATTCCTACCAATGAATTACATAAGTATCTCTATCTTTATCTTTATGTTTTATTCGTATATCACCATTATCCATTTGAGTTTGCCTGACTAAGATTTACAAGGTGACCATAGCTTGCTTCATACCAACAATCTCTGTGGGATCGACCCTTACTCGCGTAAGGTTTATTACTTGGACGACCCAGTACACTTGCTGGTTAGTTGTGTGAAGTTGTAGTGATCACAATTTCGTCCACCATAAATCTCAGTCAGACGGATTCAAATGGTTATGGAGTTTTAATAATTAAAATATAAATAAAACGTAAAATAAAGATTGAGATACTTATGTAATTCATTGGTGGGAATTTTAGATAAGTGTATGGAGATGCCTCATCCCTTCTGAATCTCTGCTTTCCTACTGCCCTCATCCAATCCTTTATACTCCTTGCTATGGCAAGCTGTATGTTGGGTGTCACCGTTGTCAATGGCTACTTCCCGTCCTCTCACTGAAAATGGTCCTCTACAGTTTTTGTACGACTAATCAACTGTCGGATTTCTCGTCTCGGATGAAAAATACCATGCACAGATATCGTTTGGCTAATCAGTTGTTGGTTCTCGATCGTGTAGGAATAGGATTTACTATCCTTTTGTGTCTGTCATCACGCCCTACAGTCGCGAGTTTGAAGTTCGTCACAGTCTTCCCTTCCCAGATCCTACTCGGAATACCACAGACAAGGTTTAGACTTTCTGGATCTCAAGAATGCTGCCAATTGATTCTAGCTTATACCACGGAGGTTCCAATCTCAGATTCAGATGCCCCATTGTCAGAGGGGAGTCAATGTGAATCGTTGATTAGAAACCCAAGAGATATACATTTAAGCTTGTCTTCATGTAGAATGGAAGTGGTTGTCAATCACGCATTCATAAGTGAGAATGGTAATGAGTGTCACATAATCATCAAATTCATCATGTTCTTGTGTGCGAATGAATATCTTAGAATAAGAATAAGCATGAATTGAATAGAAAATAGTAGTAATTGTATTAATACTCGAGGAACAGCAGAGCTCTACACCTTAATCTATGGTGTGTAGAAACTCCACCGTTGAAAATACATAAGAACAATGTCTAGGCATGGCCAAATGGCCAGCTTCCCCAAATGGCATATGAATTTGAAAATAGGGAAAAAAGACCCTTAGTACAATAGTAAAAAGTTCTATTTATACTAAACTAGTTACTAGGGTTACAGAAATGAGTAAATAATGCAGAAATCCACTTCTGGGCTCACTTGGTTTGTAACTTGTTTCTGGCGTTTAACTCTGCTTTGCAACTTGTTTCTGGAGTTTAACGCCAGAATAGGGCAAAAAGTTGGCGTTAAATGCCAGTTTGCGTCATCTAAACTTGGGCAAAGTATGAACTATTATATATTTCTGGAAAGCCCTAAATGTCTACTTTTTAACGCAATTGAGAGCGCGCCATTTGAACTCCTGTATCTCTAAAAATTCTATTTTGAGTGCAGGGAGGTTAGAATCCAACAGCATCAGCAGTCCTTTTTCTGCCTCTGAATCAGATTTTTGCTCAAGTTCCTCAATTTTAGCCAGAAAATACCTGAAATCACAGAAAAACACACAAACTCATAGTAAAGTCTAGAAATGTGAATTTTTCTTAAAAACTAATAAAAATATACTAAAAACTAACTAAATCATACTAAAAACTATATAAAAACGATGCCAAAAAGCGTATAAATTATTCGCTCATCACAACACCAAACTTAAATTGTTGCTTGTCCCCAAGCAAATGAAAACAAAATAGGATAAAAAGAAGAGAATATACAATGAATCTCACAATATCAATGAAACTTAGTCCCAGTTAGAGGTGTCCAGTGTTCTTAAACACACTCTTTTTGCTTTGGATAATGACTTTAACCGCTCAGTCTCAAGCTTTTCACTTGGACCTGCATGCCACAAGCACATGGTTAAGGACAGCTTGATTGAGCCACTTAGGCCTGGATTTTATTTTCTTGGGCCCTCATATCCATTAATGCTCAAAGCCTTGGATCCTTTTTACCCTTGCCTTTTGGTTTAAAGGGCTATTGACTTTTTCTGCTTGCTTTTTTTTCTTTCTTTCTCTATTTTTTTCACTGCTTTTTCTTGCTTCAAGAATCAATTTCATGATTTTTCAGATTATCAATAACATTTCTCTTTGTTCGTCATTCTTTCAAGAGCCAAAAATTTTAACATTCATAAACTTCACTATAAAAAATATGCACTGTTCAAGCATTCATTTAGAAAACAAAAAGTATTGCCACCACATCAAAATAATTAAACTAATTTCAAGATAAAATTTAAAATCCAAGTACTTCTTGTTCTTTTGTAATTAAGCACATTTTTCATTTAAGAGAGGTGAAGGATTCATGGAGTTATTCATAGCTTTAAGACATAGACACTAGACACTAATGATCATGTAATGAAGACACAAACGTAGATGACACAATAAGCATAAAACCAAAAACAAAAAAAATAAATAGACAAGGAGATTAAGGAATGAGTCCACCTTAGTGAGGGTAGCGTCTTCCTCTTGAAGAACCAATGGAACGCCTAAGCTCCTCTATGTCTCTTCCTTGTCTTTGTTGCTCCTCCCTCATAGCTCTTTGATCTTCTCTAATCTCATGGAGAATGATAGAGTGCTCTTAGTGCTCCACCCTTAGTTGGTCCATGTTGTAACTCAAGCCTTCCAAAGATGTGTTGAGTTGCTCCCAATAGTTGTGTGGAGAAAATTGCATCCTTTGAGGCATCTCAGGGAATTCTTGATGAGGATCTTCCTCATGCTCTTGTTGAGGTCCATGAATGGGCTCTCTTATTTGCTCCATCCTTTTCTTAGTGATGGGCTTGTCCTCTTCAATGAGGATGTCTTCTTCTATGTCAATCCCAGCTAAATTGCATAGATGACAAATGAAATGAGGAAAGGCTAACCTTGCCAAGGAGGATGACTTGTCAGCCACCTTGTAGAGTTCTAGAGGTATGATCTCATGAACTTCCACTTCCTCCCCAATCATGATACTATGGATCATGATGGCCCGATCCACAGTCACTTCAGATCGGTTGCTAGTAGGAATGATGGAGCGTTGGATGAACTCCAACCATCCTCTAGCCACAGGCTTAAGGTCCGGTCTTCTCAATTGAACCGGATTGCCTCTTGAGTCTCTTTTCCATTGAGCTCCTTCTACACATATGTCCATGAGGACTTGGTCCAACCTTTGATCAAAGTTGACACTTCTAGTGTAGGGGCGTGCGTTTTCTTGTATTATTGGCAAGTAGAACGCCAACCTTACATTTTTCGGACTGAAATCTAAGTATTTTCCCCAAACCATTGTAAGCCAATTCTTTGGATTCGGGTTCATACTTTGATCATGGTTCCTAGTGATCCATGCATTGGCATAAAACTCTTGAACCATTAAGATTCCGACTTGTTGAATGGGATTGGTAAGAACTTCCTAACCTCTTCTTCGGATCTCATGTCGGATCTCTGGATACTCATTTTTCTTGAGCATGAAAAGGACCTCAGGGATTACCTTCTTCTTGGCCGCAACTTCATAGAAGTGGTCTTGATGGACCTTTGAGATGAATATCTCCATCTCCCATGACTCGGGGGTGGAAGCTTTTGCCTTCCCTTTCCTCTTTCTAGAGGTTTCTCTGGCCTTAGGTGCCATAAATGGTTATGAAAAAACAAAAAGTAATGCTTTTACCACACTAAACTTAAAAGGTTTGCTCGTCCTCGAGCAAAAGAAGAAAGAAAGAAGGAGAAGAAGAAGAAAATAGAGGAGATGGAAGGAGAAGTGAATTCGGCCAAGAAAGTGGAAAGGTGGATGTGTTGTGTGAATATGAAGGAGTAGTGAGGGGTTTATATAGGGGTGAGGGGAGGGTTAGGATTCAGTCATTAGGGTTGGGTTTGGGAGAGAAAAGTGTTTGAATTTGAAAGTGAGGTAGGTGGGGTTTTGGGGAAGAAATTTGGAGGTGATTGGTGAAGAGGTGATGGGGAAGAGTGTTGTGGGAGGATAGGTAGGGATCCTGTGGGGTCCACAGATCCTGAGGGGTCAAGGATTTATCATCCCTGCTCCTATTAGGCGTGTAAACACCCTTACAGTGCAATCCTGGCGTTTAACGCCAGATTGCTGCTTGTTTCTGGCGTTAAACGCCAGCTTTTATTCCTTTCTTGGCGTTAAACGCCAGGCTGCAACCTGTTTCTGGCATTTAACGCCAGATTGTAGCCTGTTTCTGGCGTTTAACGCCAGTCTGGTGCTTGTTTCTGGCGTTTAATGCCCAGAATGCTGCTAAACTGGGCGTTAAACGCCCATTCTGCTATCCTTACTGGCGTTTAAACGCCAGTAAGTCTCTCCTCCAAGGTGTGCTATTTTTAATGCTATTTTTTATTTTTCTTAAATTTTTGTAGTTGTTTTTGTGACTCCACATGATCATCAACCTAAAAAAAGAAAATAACATGAAATAACATAGATAAATACAAATTGGGTTGCCTCCCAATAAGCACTTCTTTAATGTCAATAGCTTGACAGTGGGCTCTCATGGAGCCTCACAGATATTCAAAGCATTGTTGGGACCTCCCAACACCAAACTTAGAGTTTGGATGTGGGGATTCAATACCAAACTTAGAGTTTAGTTGTGGCCTCCCAACACCAAACATAGAGTTTGACTGTGGGGGCTTTTTTGACTCTGCATTGAGAGAAGCTTTTCTTGCTTCCTCTCCATGGTTACAGAGGGAGATCCTTGAGTTTTAAACACAAGGTGGTCCTCGTTCAATTGAAGGATCAACTCTCCTCTGTCCACATCAATCACAATTTTTGCTGTGGCTAGGAAGGGTCTTCTAAGGATAATGGATTCGTCCTCATCCTTCCCAGTGTCTAGGATTATGAAATCAGTAGGGATGTAAAGGCCTTTGACCTTTACTAGCACATCCTCTACCTGTCCATAAGCCTTTTTCATGGATTTGTCTGCTATCTCTAATGAGAATTTGGCAGCCTGTACCTCAAAGATTCCCAGTTTCTCCATTACAGAGAGCCACATTAAGTTTATGCATGACCCCAAGTCACACAGAGTCTTTTCAAAGGTCATGGTGCCTATGGTACAGGGAATTAGAAATTTACTAGGATCCTGTTTCTTTTGAGGTAATGTTTGCCTAACCAAGTCATTCAGTTCATTAATGAGCAATGGAGGTTCATCCTCCCAAATCTCATTACCAAATAACTTGGCATTTAGCTTCATGATTATTCCAAGGTATTTAGCAACTTGCTCTCCAGTGATATCTTCATCCTCTTCAGAGGAAGAATATTCATCAGAGCTCATGAATGGCAGAAGTAGGTTCAATAGAATCTCTATGGTCTCTAGATGAGCCTCAGATTCCTTAAGTTCCTCAAATGGGAACCCCTTTTTATCCAGAGGACGTCCCATGAGGTCTTCCTCACTAGGATTCACGTCCTCCTCCTCTTCTCTAGGTTCGGCCACACCAAGTAAGGTTATGGCCTTGCACTCTCTTGTTGGATTCTCTTCTGTATTGCTTGGGAGAGTACTAGGAAGAGTTTCAGTGACTCTTTTACTCAGCTGGCCCACTTGTGCCTCTAAATTTCTAATGGAGGACCGTGTTTCATTCATGAAACTTAGAGTGGCCTTAGATAGATCAGAGACTATGTTTGCTAAGCTAGAGGGGCTCTGCTCAGAATTCTCTGTCTGTTGTTGAGAGGATGATAGAAAACGCTTGTTATTGCTAAACCTGTTTCTTCCATCATTATTAAAGCCTTGTTGAGGCTTTTGTTGATCCTTCCATGAGAAATTTAGATGATTTCTCTATGAGGGATTATAGGTGTTTCCATAGGCTTCACCGATGTAATTCACCTCTGCCATTACAAGGTTCTCAGGATCATAGGCTTCTTCTTCAGAAGATGCCTCTTTAGTGCTATTGGATACTTTTTGCAATCCATTCAGACTCTGAGAAATCATATTGACTTGCTGAGTCAACATTTTGTTCTGAGCCAATATGGTATTCAGAGCATCAATTTCAAGAACTCCCTTCCTCTTAGGCATCACATTACTCACAGGATTCCTTTCAGAAGTGTACATGAACTGGTTATTTGCAACCATTTTAATGAGTTTCTAAGCTTCTGCAGGTGTCTTCTTTAGGTGAATAAATCTACCTACGGAATGGTCCAATGACATCTTAGACAATTCAGACAGACCATCATAGAATATATCCAGGATGGTCCATTCTGAAAGCATGTCAGAAGGACACTTTTTGGTCAGTTACTTGTATCTTTCCCAAGCTTCATAGAGGGATTTACCATCTTTCTGTCTGAAGGTTTGAACATCCACTCTAAGCTTGCTAAGCTTTTGAGGAGGAAAGAACTTAACCAAGAAAGCCGTGACCAGCTTATCCCAAGAGTTCAGGCTATCTTTAGGTTAAAAGTCCAACCATATTCTACCTCTGTCTCTTACAGCAAAAGGGAAAGCATAAGCCTGTAGACCTCGAGATCAACCCCATTGGTCTTAATAGTATCACAGATTTGCAAGAATTCAGTTAAGAACTAAAAAGGATCTTCTGATAGAAGTCCATGAAACTTGT
The DNA here is from genome assembly GCF_003086295.3 of Arachis hypogaea. Classification (NCBI taxonomy): domain Eukaryota; kingdom Viridiplantae; phylum Streptophyta; class Magnoliopsida; order Fabales; family Fabaceae; genus Arachis; species Arachis hypogaea. The sequence goes on along the minus strand of NC_092039.1, from coordinate 79,965,851 downwards.
AATTCTGTTGCATCAGAGAAACTAATTGAGGCTTTAGCTAAAAATTGTTTGCTCCAATGGCAGGGATTGAGATGCTTCTTCCATGGAAGTTGGAATTTAGTGCAGTAAAGTCACCAAGCATCTTCCTTGCATTGTTGTTGGGTTCGGCCATGTCTCCTTCTTTTTTGAGATTCTCTGTAAAGTTTTCTCTGGATTGTTGTGCTTTAGCTTCTTCTTCAAAGTCCTTTCAGGTTCAGGGTCTGCTTCAACAAGAATATCCTTTTCCTTGCTCCTGCTCATATGAAAAAGAAGAGAACAGAAAAGAAGAAGAATCCTCTATGTCACAGTATAGAGATTCCTTTATGTGAGTAGAAGAGAAGAATAATAGAAGAGGAAAAATTCGAACACAGAGAGAGAAGAGAAGAGGGTTCGAAGTATGAGTAGAAGAGAAGTGTTAGTAAATAAATAAATAAATAGAAGGAGATGAGAGAGAGGAGTTTTCGAAAATAATTAAAAGGAAAAAGAAAATATTTTTGTTTTTTATTTTAAAATATAGTTAGAATTCAAAAATTGGGAGAAGGAATAAAATTAAAATTAAAATTTAAAATAATTAGTTGATAAAAAAAGAATTTTGAAAAAGGGTGAGGAATTTTCAAAAATTAGAGAGAGAAAATTAGTTAGGTAGTTTTGAAAAAGATAAGAATTTTAAAAATCAAACAAAAGTCAATTAGTTAGTTGAAAAAGATTTAAAAATCAATTTTGAAAAGATAAGAAGTTAGAAAAGATATTTTGAAATTAAAGTTTGAAAAAGATATAATTTGAAAAAGATATGATTGAAAAGATATGATTGAAATTTATTTTGAAAAAGATTTGAAAAGCAAATTAAAAAGATTTGATTTTTAAAATTAAAATTGATTACTTGACTAACAAGAAACTAAAAGATAAGATTCTAGAATTTAAAGATTGAACCTTTCTTAACAAGAAAGTAACAACCTTTAAATTTTTGAATCAATCATATTAATTGTTAGTAAAGTTTTTCGAAAATTTGAAATAAAATAAGAAAAAGATTTTAAAAATCAATTTTAAAAAATTTTTGGAAATATAAAAGAAAACTGAAAAAATTGATTTTTGAAAAAGTTTTGAAAAGATAAGATTTTTAAAATTGAAATCTTGACTTGACTAACAAGAAACAACTAATTTTAAAAATTTTTGACAAAGTCAACCCAAAGATTTCGAAATTTATGAGTAAAATAAGGAAAAGATATTTTTTTGATTTTTTGAATTTTAATGTGGAAAGAGAAAAACAACAAAATGACTCAAGACATAAAAATTTTGGATTAAAACGAATGATGCATGCAAGAACACTATGAATGTCAAGATGAACACCAAGAACACTTTGAAGATCATGATAAACATCAAGAACTTATTTTTGAAAAAAAAATTTTGAAAATTAAAAAGATGCAATTGACACCAAACTTACAAATTGACTCTAGACTCAAACAAGAAACACAAAATATTTTTGATTTTATGATTTTACTAATTTTTTGGATTTTTCGAAAATAATTTTGGAAAAACGAAAAAGAAGAAAAATTTTGAAAGATTTTTGAAAACTTTTTGAAAAGAAAATTACCTAATCTGAGCAACAAGATGAACTGTCAGTTGTCCAAACTCAAACAATTCCCGACAACGGCGCCAAAAACTTAGTGCACGAAATTGTGATCTTAATGGCGCCAACAACTTGGTACGCACAATTGTAATATCACTCTTTTTCACAACTTCGCACAACTAACCAGCAAGTCCACTGGGTCGTCCAAGTAATAAACCTTACGTGAGTAAGGGTCAATCCCACGGAGATTGTCGACTTGAAGCAAGCTATGGTCATCTTATAAATCTCAGTCAGGCGGATTCAAATGGTTATGGGAGTTTTAATAATTAAAATATAAATAAAACGTAAAATAAAGATAGAGATACTTATGTAATTTATTCGTGGGAATTTCAGATTAGTGTATGGAGATGTCTCATCCCTTCTGAATCTCTACTTTCCTACTGCCTTCATCCAATCCTTTATACTCCTTTCTATGGCAAGCTGTATTTTGGGTGTCACCATTGTCAATGGCTACCTCCCGTCCTCTCAGTGAAAATGGTCCTCTACGGTTTCTGTATGGCTAATCAACTGTCAGATTTCTCGTCTCGGATGAAAAATACCATGCACAGATATCGTATGGCTAATTACCTGTTGGTTCTCGATCGTGTAGGTATAGGATTTACTATACTTTTGCGTCTGTCACCATGCCCTACAGTTGCGAGTTTGAAGCTCGTCACAGTAATCCCTTCCCAGATCCTACTCGGAATACCACAGACAGGTTTAGACTTTCTGGATCTCAAGAATGCTGCCAATTGATTCTAGCTTATACCACGGAGGTTCCAATCTCAGATTCAGATGCCCCATTGTCAGAAGGGAGTTGATGTGAATCGTTGATTAGAAACCCAAGAGATATACATTCAAGCTTGTCTTCATATAGAACAGAAGTGGTTGTCGATCACGCATTCATAAGTGAGAATAGTGATGAGTGTCACATAATCATCACATTCATCATGTTCTTGTGTGAGAATGAATATCTTAGAATAAGAATAAGCATGAATTGAATAGAAAACAGTAGTAATTGCATTAATACTCGAGGAACAGCAGAGCTCCACACCTTAATCTATGGTATGTAGAAACTCTACCGTTGAAAATACAAAAGAACAAGGTCTAGGCATGGCCAAATGGCCATCCTCCCCAAATGGCATATGAATTTGAAAATAGGGAAAAAGACCCCTAGTACAATAATAGAAAGTTCTATTTATACTAAACTAGTTACTAGGGTTACAGAAATGAGTAAATGATGCAGAAATCCACTTCCGAGCCCACTTGGACTGTGCTTGGGCTGAGCATTGAAGCTTTCATGTGTAGAGGTCTTCCTTGGAGTTAAACGCCAGTTTGTAACTTGTTTCTGGCGTTTAACTCTGCTTTGCAACTTGTTTCTGGCGTTTAACGCCAGAATAGGGTAGAAAGCTGGCATTAAACACCCGTTTGCGTCATCTAAACTCGGGAAAAATATGGACTATTATATATTGCTGAAAAGCTCTGGATGTCTACTTTCCAACGCAATTGAGATCGCGCCATTTGGACTTCTGTAGCCCGAAAAATTCATTTTCGAGTGTAGGGAGGTCAGAATCCAACAGCATCATCAATCCTTTTTCTGCCTCTGAATAAGATTTTTGCTCAGGTCCCTCAATTTCAGCCAGAAAATACTTGAAATCAAAGAAAAACACACAAACTCATAGTAAAGTCCAGAAATGTGAATTTTGCTTAAAAACTAATAAAAATATACAAAAAACTAACTAAATCATACTAAAAACTCTATAAAAACGATGCCAAAAAGCGTATAAATTATCCGCTCATCACGCCGCCGCTACCTCGACAGGCGGGATCCAACCATTGTGCCTGCCAGGCGGATAGTGTCTCATAATCCTAACATAAAATAGTAGTTCAGTGGTTTTTCAGAAAACAGTTGCAATACATCAGTGATTCCTCATTACACATTCGAGTCCTCGACTCAACTCAACCACTTTCAATTCACATTTTTATTTCGAACTCAACAGTTCCTCAATTCTCATCTCATACATCAACCATTCATCACAAACCATCGAACCATCCTCAGTACAACAGAAACATAGGCCTCTGTTTTCTAATTTCTCCGAATAATATCATTTAAAACCCTAAAATTCTTTCTCTTGTTTTAAATATCCAAAACAAGGCTCAAGAGTCTTAAAATAGTGTTATGGAAGCTTACAACCTTGTTAGGAAGGTAGAATAGTTGAAAACAAAAGAAAATTTGAGAAACAGGGCGTGTGCGTACGCACAGGTGCCAAAATTCACAACGTCTGTTCGCTCACACAACCTGTGTCAGCGCCCTCAACAGACTAGCCTTCCCAACGTGTGTGTGCGCACAAGGCCGTGCGTACGCACAGGTTGCAATTTCTCATTGGTGTGTGCGTGCACAAGCTGTGCTAGCATTGCAAGCAGACTGCCTGCCTCTGTGTGTGCGTACGCACAGGTTGAAATTTTCGCAGAGGTGTGCGCACATACCAGAAATCACAAAATTCTACAACTTTGTAGAATTTCAGATTTTCAACACCAATTTTGAATGATCATAACTTCCTCTACAAAATTCTAAATTTTGTAAACTTTATATCGATTTAAAGGGTTTTCAATGAACTTTAATTCTAAATAAATTTCAACCAATTTTGAAAATCGAGGAAAAAGTTATGATCAGACAAAGTTCACCAAAAACCAACTTTACCCAATTTCACAATTTCCACAATTTCTTGTAAACACAACCAAAGCTATACCAAACCATTTCAAACTCCATTTCTCATTAAAATCTACCCTTTGTGTCATATTACACCAATCTTACCACATTTTCCTTCACAATTCATCCTCCTCCATCTCAACATCAATATATCACATATATCACATTCTAATCAATCTTCTTTCACATTTTTTTCCAACCACATTACCATTTCATCAATCTCAACATCACACATATTATCACAATACACTTTTCAAATTCACACAATCAATCATCATCACCATATCATCATCAATTCATTATAAATCATCATACATCAATATTCATAACTCATCAACCATTATAATTCAAACTTAGCCTATAGGTCACTAGCCTAAGTGTCCATGAATATTATATACTACATAGAGAAAATCAAAACCATACATTGACCGATTTTCAATATGCCCTTAACCCAAAATGAGCACAACTATAATCCCCAACAAGCTTTCCAACACAATCCAAGCCACCAACAAGTTCCAATAGCTCCAAAACTCACAATAATCAAGCTATATATACATAAATAATCACAAATCAACCTAGGGCTCAACATAAATATAATCTCACAAAGGTTCAAGAGCTCTTACCTTTCCCAATAGCTTTGGAAGCCAAGACCCAATGCTAAGCAAAGATGAGAGTGAACCTAAACATCCAAAATCACAAAAACTCACTTAATCCCAAGCCCTAGGAACTCAAAATTTTAAAGAGAAGAACTGAGAGGGAATCGAGCTTTCCTTACCAGTTTCTTGGGTGGTTTTTGTAAAGCTCTTCACAAGGAATGTGTAGCCGTAAACGGTGCGGCGATCGGAGCTCTGTAGCTCAAGATATAAGCTTGGAAAGAAGATGATGAATAGTGCTCAAGGGTTCTCTTCTTCCCCTTCTCTTTCAGCTGGGTGTGTGTGTGTTTGAGTGTGGTTTGTGCTGATTAGTTCATTAAATGAACCTTATATATGTTGGGCTTGGGCCCAACTTGGGCCCGGTCCAACCCGTTAGCATTTTTAGCCTGTTTGGCTCAACTTTGGGCCAAAACTTTAAAATTAATGCCCGGTTTTCCATTTATAATATTTTTCTAAGGTTTTTGGCTGTTTTCACTTTTTCTCGCATAGTACCGGACAGACTTGAACCGGTTCAACTGTCGGTTTGTGGTTTTTCACAGTTTTTCACAGAAAACACATTTTCTGACTCAGAAAGACCTGATGAGTCCAAAAATTATATTTAAATCCTCAAATTCTCACTCTAACTTTTTGGAATCTAATTTGGGCAATATAATCACTTAATTAACCGGTTGATTAGTTGTGGTTCTTACATTCTCCCCACCAAATAAGAAATTTTGTCCTCAAAATTTGAATTACCTGAGAAGAGCTCGGGGTAATCCTTTCGCATCTCAGACTCCAATTCCCAAGTATGCTCTTCAACTCCTGCTCGCTCACAAGTAACTTTAACCAATGAGACTTCCTTTCCTCGCAGCTTCTTCACACTAGTGTCATCGATCCTCACTTGCGTTAATTGGAAAGTTAAGTTTTCCCTCAACTCAACCAACTCAGGCTCCAACACATGAGCCACATCCGACGTGTACTTACGAAGTTGTGACACGTGGAATATGTCATGCAAGTTAGACAGATGAAGTGGCAAAGCTACTTGATATGCCACTGGCCCGAATCGCCTCAAAATTTCAAATGGTCCTATATACCTCAGATTCAATTTCTTGGTCTTAATCGCTCTTCTAATCCCAGTTGTCAGTGTAACCCGCAGAAATACATGTTCTCCCACTTCAAACTCTAATGGTTTCCTTCTCTGGTCCGCATAACTCTTCTGTCGACTCTGAGCAGTTAACATCCTTGCACGAATCTTCTTAATGTTCTCAGCAGTCTCTGCTACTAAATCTGGACCCAAAACACTTGCTTCACCAGATTCATATGAACAAAGTGGAGACTGGCACTTTCGTCCATACAAGGCCTCATACGGAGCCATCCCTATGCTCGCATGAAAGCTGTTGTTGTACGCAAACTCCACCAATGGCATGTAGCAGTCCCCCTTCCGAGTTGATCCAATACACATGCTCTCAGCATATCTTTCAATGTCTGAATAGTCCTCTCCGACTGTCCATCTGTCTGTGGATGATATGCAGTACTGAGACATAGCTTCGTACCGAAAGATCTTTGGAAAGCTCCCCAAAACCTTGAAGTGAATCGGGGATCACGGTCTGATACTATGCTCGACGGCACACCATGCAACCTTACTATCTCCTTTATATACAACCTTGCTAGCTCATCCATTGAGCAACTTATTCGGATAGGCAGAAAATGAGCAGATTTGGTTAAGCGTTCCACGATCACCCAAATCGCATCAAATCCCGACCTAGTCCTCGGTAACCCGGTCACAAAATCCATCGCAATTCCTTCCTCCTTCCACTGAGGAGTTTAAAGTGGCTGTAGCATTCCTGACGATTTCTGATGTTCTATCTTCACCTTCTGACACGTCAAGCACTTTGAGACATGTTCTGCCACATTTTTCTTCATACCAGGTCACCAGAATATAGCCTTCAGATCATGGTACATCTTAGTACTCCCAGGGTGAATAGAAAATCCGCTCTTGTGCGCTTCTTTCAATATATCTTGCCGCAAATTTCCAACATCCGGCACAATGATCCTACCCTTGAATCTCCACAATCCATCTTGATCCCATGACACTCTCCATTGCTTCCCTTGCTTGATAAATGGCAACACCTTAGGTAACACATCATCGTTTTGATGAGCCTTTAGGAGTTCGGATTTAAAGTCACTTGAGATCTGTAACTTATTTAGGCAAGCTCTTCCGGAAACTTCACCAATATCCAACTTAAGATCCACAAACTTTTCCACTAGCTCCTCTTCCTTGATTTTCATCCAAGATATTATTAAGGATTTTCGACTCAATGCGTCTACTACTACATTCACCTTTCCAGGGTGATAACTCAGTTCAAAATTGTAGTCCTTAAGCAACTACATCCATCTCCTCTGACGCATATTAAGCTCCTTATGATCAAAGATATACTTGAGACTCTTATGATCATAAAAGACACTAAACCTTACTCCGTACAAGTGATGTCTCCAAATCTTCAATGCAAACACAATCGCTACTAATTCCAAGTCATGAGTTGGGTAATTTGCCTCATGTGGTCTCAGCTGATGTGATGCATAAGCCACCACATTCCGGTGTTGCATCAACACACAATCCAAACCCTTCAAGGAAGTATCACAGTACACTTCAAATGGTTCATGCGGTTCCGGTAAGATTAAAACAGGTGCTGAAGTTAACTTGTGCTTCAAATTCTGAAAATTCTCTTCACACTCTGACGTCCAAACAAAAGACGCTTCTTTCCTTGTCAATTTAGTCATCGGTAGCGCAATCCGAGAGAATCCTTCAATAAATCTCCAGTAATATCTGGCTAAACCCAAGAAGCTCCTAACTTCCGTTACCGTCGTCAGTCCTTACCATTCCATCACCGAGGATCTACGGCTATTCCTCCTTTGCTCACCACGTGACCGAAGAACTTCACTTCCTCCTTCCAGAACTCACACTTCGACAGCTTAGCATACAACTTTCGCTCCTTTAGGATTTGCAACACAGTCCTTAAGTGTTCCTCATGTTCCTTTGCCGTCTTAGAATAAACCAAGATGTCATTTATGAAAACCACCATGAATTTGTCCAAAAAGGGATAAAACACTCTATTCATGTAATCCATGAAAACAGCAGGTGCATTCATTAACCCAAAGGATATCACCGCAAACTCGTAGTGTCCTTAGTGCGTCCTAAACGCTGTCTTAGGGATATCATCCTCCTTCACCCTTATCTGAGGGTAACTGGATCTCAAATCGATCTTGGAAAGCACTCCAGCTCCTTGCAACTGATCCATCAAATTATCTATCCTTGGCAGCGGGTACTTGTTCTTTACCGTCACTTTATTCAATTGTCGGTAATCCACACACAATCGAATTCCTCTATCATTCTTCTTCACCAATAAAATTGGCGCTCCCCACGGGGATACACTCGGTCGAATGAACCTCTTGTTCAGAAGCTCCTCCAACTAAGCCTTTAACTCGGCCAGCTCTATCGAAGCCATCTTATAAGGCGCCATTGACACTGGTCTGGCTCCCGGCACCAATTCAATTGTAAATTCAATCTCTCTTTAAGGTGGGAATTTAGGAATATCCTCCAGGAATACCTCCGAAAAATCTCTAACCACCGGAATCTAATACAAGTTCTAGGCATCCCCCGAAGCATTAGCAGTTAGCAAGATGTAACCCTAACACTCTTTCCCACTACAGTGCACCATTATAGAGTTCAGATAATAACCTTCAGCTATCACTATCCCACTTTCTCCTTCCGGCATAAACCAAATTGTCCATTTAAAGCAATCCAACAAAACCTAATTCTTCGACAACCAATTAAACCCCAAAATCATCTCCAACCCAACCATTGGTAAACAGATCAAATCATGCATGAAGTCTCTACCCTCAAGCTTGAAACCTACTTGCCTACACTCTGACCTAATCATAACCGTCTGATGCAAAGTATGTACATGTAGATCAAAAGCTAACTCTTACACTTTCAAGCCTAGTTCCTCAACTTTAGCAAACGAAATAAACGAATGTGATGCTCCAGTATCATATAATGCAATTAAGGTCTTATCACCAATTAAACAAATACCTCTCATCAACGAATCCACCTTGGAAGCATCCTTGGCGTTCACAACAAAGACTCGACCTTGATGCTGACCTTGACCCGTATTCAGGTTCCTCCCACAAGTGCAATCCCTCGCAATATGACCAGGCAAGCCACAGTTGAAACATCTACCTAAACCAATCTTGCAAGAGTCATATGGATGAAAATGTCCACAATGCACACAAGTCAAATCCGAAGAATTCTTACTCTGATTTCCTCTTCCTTTGCCACGCTAAAACTGATCCTCCTGAAGCCTCCTTGCCTTTGGGATGCATATGCTCCTCTCTTGAAACTCTGACCTCTAAGATGGAAATATTTGCCACGGCCCTTACTAGTGTTCCCTCCATGAGTGTCCTTAGATGCTGCTACTATCTTGGCATACTCCTCAACCACCCTCACCTTGTTTACCAAATCGGAGAAGGTATGAATCTCCATAGGAGCCACAGCAATCATTATGTTGTCCTTCAACCCCCTCTGGTACTTGATACGCTTCCAGCTCTCGTAGGTCTCCGGGGCACCTTGACACACCCTAGAGAACCTACAAAGCTCCTCAAACTTGCTAGTATAGTCTGCCACTGACAAGGAACCTTGCTTTAACTACATCAATTCCATTTCCTTTGCTTCTCTTGCAAACTCAGGGAAATATTTCTTGTAAAAGGCCGTCTGGAATACGTCCCACAGAACATCGGCATTTTGGAGCTGTAGCAAGCGACACTCTGCCTGCCACCAGTGCTGGGCCTCCCTCGCAAGCTGATAAACGGCAAACTCGACATATTGATTATTTGGAACATGCTGTGCCTATAAAGCACGCTCCATAGCCTGAAACCAGTTGTCCGCTTCTGTAGGGTTAGTTGACCTTCGGAAAATTGGCGGATGAACCTTGTGGAACGTCACCAAGGTCATCGGAACACCTCCCGTATTATCGCCATTTCCCTTAGCATTATCATGAGCATTCCCTTTGCCATTCATGTTTCTGTTTTCGGCCAGTTGGCCTAATCTCTGCATTGCTTGAAGAGTCGCAACAGCATTAGCCTTCATGGTATAAGCGGGATTTGCCATTGCAGCCATGAATTCGGCATGATTATCAGCAGGTTGCTCATTCCTACTTTCTCGTGAACGTGCTCGACCTCGCCCACGAGTGGTCATGTAAGGTTCCTTTATACACCAAACAATCGATATCAAGGTGATCAGTCTCAATACCAAAAGCCTAGTGCTTCAATTATCTCAAACAGGCACTCACAAACAAGCATGCTATGTAATATCAACCAGATAACCTAATAGCATCAAAGAAAAGACACATAGAGTATGCAATGAAGCACAATCAGTCCATTTCACAGGCTCACAAAGATGAACCGCTCTGATACCACTAAATGTAACACCCTAATTAGCCTAAGCTTTACCTCACGTCGTAAAGCAAAGCTTAATCAAGGATTACAACAGTTCTAAGCTCATACATGCAATATATAGAAAGAATTGATATAATCTAGAAGCTCGATGAAGGATATAGCTCAAAAATATGATTTAAAAGCGCAAAACGTACTAACGAAGCTTCTAACTTAAGACACAAGAAACAGGTATAAGATAACAAAAGATAAGTATATAATATCATAAGAAACTAGCCATGACTCACGGAGTTTAAGCCGGCTAGCCATATACAGACCATACATGAAACCAGATAGTAAAAACAGCTCATACAAGTTTTGTTCTCTCAAATACAAGCCTCTAGGCAAAACAAAATACAAAAGTGAGAGACATATACAAAATAAATAAGTATCCGGATCCTCCGCTTCTGTCACCAACTAGACAACTCACCGAGGTAGGTTGTGACCTGCATCTGAAAAATACAACAGAAATATAGTATGAGAACCGGAGGTTCTCAGTACGGTAATAGTGCCCAGTGATGTAGGATATAAGACCCCGGGACACCAAAGGCAATCCTAGACTCCATATCCATTACAAGAACTCAAACTTAAAGCATTTTAAATCAAATAAGCATAACTATAGAAAACCTTAACATAACTAAATAGGGTACTCTATCTTAAGGAATTTCTATTCTAACCAAACACTGCTGTCCCACAGCCTTCACCAACCTATCCTCCATGTGATCCCATCGCCATCGCCTTCCAAACCTCCTCAATCACAGTAGAAATCATAAGTATATACAATGCAAGTAAATCACAAGTAGAAGCATATAAAGCAAGTAACTTGAGTAGTAATTAGACATGTTATACATATAGGCAAACAATATTAAGTCGGCAAAGCATACAAATAGATAAAAAATGCACATGATAAATGCCTGTCCTACTGACTGTGATATCACATTGTCGGTTCAACTGCCAACCCGACACACCTCCATGGAAATGTCGCCCTTTGAAATCATCATAAGGGAACCCCCGAGATATAGTGCTCGATTTAAAGTGTTTTCAATGAACTTTAATTCTAAACAAATTTAAACCAATTTTGAAAACCGATGCAAAAGTTATGATCAGACAAAGTTCACCAAAAACCAACTTTTACCCAATTTCACAATTTCCACAATTTCTTGTAAAACATAACCAAAGCCATACCAAACCATTTCAAACTCCATTTCTCATCAAAATCTACCCTTTGTGTCATATTACACCAATCTTACCATATTTTCCTTCACATTTCATCCTCCTCCATCTCAACATCAATATATCACATATATCACATTCTAATCAATCTTCTTTCACATTTTTTCCAACCACATTACCATTTCATCAATCTCAACATCACATATATTATCACAATTCACTTTTCAAATTCACACAATCAATCATCATCAATTCATAATAAATTGTCATACATCAATATTCACAACTCATAAACCATTATAATTCAAACCTATCCTATAGGTTACTAGCCTAAGTGTCCATGAATATTATATACTACATAGAGTAAACCGAAACCATACCTTGGCCGATTCCCAATATTCCCTTAACCCAAAATGAGCACAACTATAATCCCCAACAAGCTTTCCAACACAATCCAAGCCACCAAAAAGTTCCAATAGCTCCCAAACTCACAATAATCAAGCTATATATACATAAATCATCACAAATCAACCTAGGTCTCAACATAAACATAATATCACAAAGGTTCAATAGCTCTTACCTTTCCCAATAGCTTTGCAAGCCAAAACACAATGCTAAGCAAGGATTAGAGTGAACCTAAACATCCAAAATCACAAAAACTCACTTAATCCCCAGCCGTAGGAACTCAAAATTTTGAAGAAAAGAACTAAGAGGGATTCGAGCTTTCCTTACCAGTTTCTTGGATGAATTTTGTAGAGCTCTTCACAAGGAACGTGTAGCCGTAAATGATGCAGCGATCGGAGCTCTATAGCTCAAGATATGAGCTTGGGAAGAAGATGATGAATAGTGCTCAAGGGTTCTCTTCTTCCCCTTCTCTTTCAGCTGGGTGTGTGTGTGTTTCAGTGTGGTTTGTGCTGATTGGTTCATTAAATGAACCTTATATATGTTGGGCTTGGGCCCAACTTAGGCCTGGTCCAATCCGTTAGCATTTTTAGCCCGTTTGGTCCAACTTTGGGCCAAACCTTTAAAATTAACGCCCGATTTTCCATTTCTAATATTTATCTAAGGGTTTTGGCTATTTTCACTTTTTCTCGCACAGTACTGGGCAGACTTGAACCAGTTTAACTGGTTCTACTGCCGGTTCATAATTTTTCACGGTTTTTTCGTAGAAAACACATTTTCTCAAGACCTACTGAGTCCAAAAATCATATTTAAATCCTCAAATTCTTACTCTAACTTTTCAAAATCTAATTTGGACAATATAATCACTTAACTATCGGTTAATTAGTTGCGGTTCTTACACCTTGCATGTTTGGTGTAGTGAGCCCAGAAGCAGAGTAGCCGATCTTTGACGTTTTCTTCTCAGATTTCTCAATCAGAAAGTTTTTTTGGTATTTCGGTTGTGAGGACAGCAAGCTAGAGGTAGGGGTTGGTAATTTTCTAGCGATTAAATGTGAATATGCTATGTTAATATTGGTTTGGTTTATTATTGTTTGAGTTTGACTGAGTTTATGTTGAATTATTGTTGTTTGCTTGAGATTTTAGTTCAGTCAGGTAAGAACAATCCAGCTGGAGTATTTTGATGATTTTTAGGGCTGTTGTGATGAAATTAATTGATAAGAATTGATGAGGTTTGGTGACTAAAAAATTAAATTAAAAGCGGTAAAAAAATCAGTAAACATAAAGCTCAAAAATAGATTTAAAATTAAGCAGAAAACTTGAAACATTTTGGGAATGGGGTTCGATCCTTTGGTGAAACTATAATCATGGAAATAAAATTTATTTTTGAGATTTAAATAGTAATTTAATAAAAATTAAAGTTAGTTTTGTAATTATATAAATTTTGGGTTTTTGGGTATTTTATAAAAGGTGCAAGGTTATTTTGGTAATTATATTATATGTAAGAATATTTTAGTAATTTATAAACTATGTTGGATAAAAATATAAATGTTTTTAAAACACTCAAAGATACAGAATAATTTATAAAGGTTTGATAATAAAGCTTAAGTTTATAAAATTTTGAGTAATAAGATTATTTAAAGTTTAAATTAATAAGTTTTGGACAATGAAAAAAACAATACTATTACTAGTATTATGATTATTATTTATGTATTTTAAAATATTATATATTAGTAATTTTCTAAAAAATATTGGGTTAAGAATAAAATATTTAAAAGTTTGACGTTTAAAGTATAAATTTCTAAAAGTTTAAGACTAAAACTTTAACAAAATTAGTTTTTGGATATTAAAAATAGATATATGAGAATATTAATGCTTCTTTAATATTATTGTGTTTATACCTATTTAGGTAACATATTTTTATTAAAGTCATTATTTTTATTAAGTGAGGAAAGAAAAGTAAAATAATAAGCCATTATTTTTTGTAGAATTATTTTTATAATTTTTTTTTCATAAAATATTTAGGAAAAAGGTAAGTGAATAGTGCAAACATTTTTTGATATATTAAGAATATTAAAGCAAAAGATTGAAGAAAGAGAAAAAATGGAAACAAAAAGAAAATGAGCAGAGAAGTTTGTCGCTGAGAGCAGGCTGAGATGATTGTTTGCTACTGAGAACGAGCAGAGATATGGTGGTAATTCCTCTAAAAAAATTACTTTCCAGGGATACATCAGTCATAGAAAGCTGCACCTGTAAAACGAGATTGCTTACAGAGGTTTATCTTAACATAAATCAGCTAGAAAGAGCTACACCTGTAAGATGGTGCACGAAATTGTGATCATCAATGGTGCCATCAACATGGTACGCTCAATTGCAATCTCAACTTTATCACAACTTCGCACAACTAACCATCAAGTGCACTGGGTCGTCCAAGTAATAAACCTTACGCGAGTAAGGGTCGATCCCACGGAGATTGTTGGTATGAAGCAAGCTATGGTCATCTTGTAAATCTCAGTCAGGTGGATTCAAATGGTTATGGAGGATTAATGATTAAAAGATAAATAAAACATAAAGTAAAGATAGAGATACTTATGCAATTCATTCGTGAGAATTTCAGATAAGCGTATGGAGATGCTTTGTCCCTTCCGTCTCTCTGCTTTCCTACTGTCTTCATCCAATCCTTCTTACTCCTTTCTATAGCAAGTTGTATGTTGGGCATCACAGTTGTCAATGGCTACAGTCTCGTCCTCTCAGTGAAAATGTTTAACGCGCTCTGTCACAGCACGGCTATTCATCTGTCGGTTCTCGATCATATCGGAATAGAATCCAGTGATTCTTTTGCGTCTGTCACTAACGCCCCACAATCGCGAGTTTGAAGCTCGTCACAGTCATTCAATCCTTGAATCCTACTCAGAATACCACAGACAAGGTTTAGACCTTCCGGATTCTCAAGAATGCCGCCATCAATTCTAGCTTATACCACGAAGATTCTGATTAAGGAATCCAAGAGATATCCACTCAAGCCTTGTTTGCATGTAGAACGGAAGTGGTTGTCAAGCACGCGTTCATGAGTGAGAATGATGATGAGCGTCACATAATCATCACATTCATCATGTTCTTGGGTGCAAATGAATATCTTAGAACAAGAATAAGCTGAATTGAATAGAAGAACAATAGTAATTGCATTAATACTCGAGGTACAACAAAGCTCCACACCTTAATCTATGGTGTGTAGAAACTCCACCGTTGAAAATACATAAGAACAAGGTCTAGGCATGGCCGAATGGCCAGCCTCCCATAATCTAAGAACTAGACATCCAAAGATGATCCTAAGATCTAAAGTGATCAAAAGATGTCTAATACAATAGCAAAAGGTCCTATTTATAGAGAACTAGTAGCTTAGGGTTTACAAGGATGAGTAAATGACATAAAAATCCACTTCCGGGCCCACTTGGTGTGTGCTTGGACTGAGCATTGAAGCTTTAATGTGTAGAGACTTTTCTTGGAGTTAAACGTCAGCTTTTGTGCCAGTTTGGGCGTTTAACTCCCATTCTTGTGCCAGTTCCGGCGTTAAACGCCAGAATTCTTGAGCTGGTTTGAAACGCCGATTTGAGCCATCAAATATCGGGCAAAGTATGGACTATTATATATTGCTGGAAAGCCCATGATGTCTACTTTTCAACGCAATTGAGAGCGCGCCAATTGGGCTTCTGTAGCTCCAGAAAATCCACTTCGAGTGCAGAGAGGTCAGAATCCAGCAGCATCTGCAGTCCTTTTTAGCCTCTGAATCAGATTTTTGCTCAGGTCCCTCAATTTCAGCCAGAAAATACCTGAAATCATAGAAAAAACACACAAACTCATAGTAAAGTCCAGAAAAGTGAATTTTAAATAAAACTAATAAAAATATAATAAAAACTAACTAAAACATACTAAAAACATACTAAAAACAATGCCAAAAAGCGTATAAATTATCCGCTCATCACAAGACCAAACTTAAATTGTTGCTTGTCCCCAAGCAACTGAAAATCAAATAAGATAAAAAGAAGAGAATATACAATGAATTCCAAAAACATCTATGAAGATCAGTATTAATTAGATGAGCGGGGCTTTTAGCTTTTTGCCTCTGAACAGTTTTGGCATCTCACTTTATCCTTTAAAATTCAGAATGATTGGCTTCTATAGGAACTCAGAATCCAGATAGTGTTATTGATTCTCCTAGTTAAGTATGATGATTCTTGAACACAGCTACTTTATGAGTCTTGGCCGTGGCCCAAAGCACTCTGTCTTCCAGTATTACCACCGGATACATACATGCCACAGACACATAACTGGGTGAACCTTTTCTGATTGTGACTCAGCTTTGCTAGAGTCCCCAATTAGAGGTGTCCATGGTTCTTAAGCACACTCTTTTTGCCTTGGATCACGACTTTATTTTTACCCTTGCCTTTTGGTTTAAAGGGCTATTGCCTTTTTCTTACTTGCTTTCTCTCTTTTTTTTTCGCACACAATCTCTTTTTTTTTTGAATTCACTGCTTTTTCTTGTTTCAAGAATCACTTTTATGATTTTTCAGATCCTCAGTAACATGTCTCCTTTTTTATCATTCTTTCAAGAGCCAACATTCATGAACAACAAATTCAAAAGACATATGCACTGTTCAAGCATACATTCAGAAGTCAAAGTATTGCCACCACATCAAAATAATTAATCTGTTATAAAATTCGAAATTCATGCAATTCTTCTCTTTTTCAATTAAGAACATTTTTCATTTAAGAAAGGTGATGAATTCATAGGACATTCATAACTTTAAGGCATAGACACTAAGACACTAATGATCATAAGACACAAACATAGATAAACATAAGCATAAAAATTTCGAAAAATAGAAAAATAAAGGACAAGGAGATTAAAGAACGGGTCCACCTTAGTGATGGCGGCTTGTTCTTCCTCTTGAAGATCTTATAAAGTGCTTGAGCTCCTCAATGTCTCTTCCTTGCCTTTGTTGCTCCTCTCTCATGATTCTTTGATCTTCTCTAATTTCATGGAGGAGAATGGAATGTTCTTGGTGCTCCACCCTTAGTTGTCCCATGTTGGAACTTAATTCTCATAGGGTGGTGTTGATTTGCTCCCAATAGTTTTGTGGAGGAAAGTGCATCCCTTGAGGCATCTCAGGGATTTCATGATGAGTGGGATCTCTTGTTTGCTCTATCCTTTTCTTAGAGATGGGCTTGTCCTCATCAATGAGGATGTCTCCTTCTATGTTAACTCCAACTGAATTACAGAGGTGACAAATGAGATGAGGGAAGGCTAACAAAAGGTAGAGGACTTGTCCGCCACCTTATAAAGTTCTTGGGATATAACCTCATGAACTTCTACTTCCTCTCCAATCATGATGCTATGAATCATGATAGCCCGATCTATAGTAACTTCGGACCGGTTGCTAGTGGGAATGATTGAGCGTTGGATAAACTCTAACCATCCCCTAGCCACAGGCTTGAGGTCATGCCTTCTCAGTTGAACCGGCTTCCCTCTTGAATCTCTATTCTATTGAGCGCCCTCTTCACAAATGTCTATGAGGACTTGGTCCAACCTTTGATCAAAGTTGACCCTTCTAGTGTGGGGGTGTTCATCTCCTTGCATCATGGGCAAGTTGAATGCCAACCTTACATTTTCCAGACTAAAATCTAAGCATTTCCCCTAAACCATTGTAAGCCAATTCTTTGGGTCCGGGTTCACACTTTGATCATGGTTCTTGGTGATCCATGCATTGGCATAGAACTCTTGAACCATTAAGATTCTGACTTGTTAAATGGGGTTGGTAAGAACTTCCCAACCTCTTCTTTGGATCTCATGTCGGATCTCCCGATATTCACTCTTTTTGAGTTTGAAAGGGACCTCGGGGATCACCTTCTTCATGGCCACAACTTCATAGAAGTGGTCTTGATGCACCCTTGAGATGAATCTCTCCATCTCCCATGACTCGAAGGTGGAAGCTTTTTCCTTCCCTTTCCTCTTTCTAGATGTTTCTCCGGCCTTAGATACCATAAATGGTTATGGAAAAATAAAAAGCAATGCTTTTACCACACCAAACTTAGAAGGTTTGCTCGTCCTCGAGCAAAAGAAGAAAGAAGGGAGTAGAAGAAGAAGAAATAGAGGAGATAGAAGTGGCTTTATTTTTCGGCCAAGGGGGAGAAGTAGTGTGTAGGTTGTGTGAAAATGAAGGGGTGAAGATGGGTTTATATAGGGGTGGAGAGAGGGATAGGGTTCGGCCAATATGGGTGGGTTTGGGAGGAAAAGTGGTTTGAATTTGAATGGTGAGGTAGGTGGGGTTTTATGAAGGATAGATGTGAGTGGTGAAGAGAATGGTGGGATTTGATAGGTGAGGGGTTTTTGGGAAAGAGGTGGTGAGGTGATTGGTGAATGGGTGAAGAAGAGAGAGATTGGTGGGATAGGTGGGGATCCTATGGGGTCCACAGATCCTGAGGTGTCAAGGATAATTCATCCCTGCACCAAGCGGCGAGCAAAACTGCTCATTCTGCCAATCCTGGCGTTAAACGCCGGGCTGGTGCCCATTTCTGGCGTTTAACGCCAGCTTCTTGCCCATTCCTTGCGTTAAACGCCAGTCTGGTGCCCCTTTCTGGCGTTAAACTCCTAGAATGGTGCTAGACTGGGCGTTAAACGCCCATTTTGCTATCTTCACTGGCGTTTAAACGCCAGCAAATTTTCCTCCAGGGTGTGCTATTTTTCTTTTGTTTTTCATTCTATTTTCACTTTTTCAATTGATTTTGTGACTTTCCATGATCATCATCCTATAGAAAACATAAAATAACAATGGAAAATAGATAAATATAACATTGGGTTGCCTCCCAACAAGCGCTTCTTTAATGTCAGTAGCTTGACAGTGGGCTCTCATGGAGCCTCACAGATACTCAGAGCAATGTTGGAACCTCCCAACACCAAACTTAGAGTTTGACTGTGGGGGTTCAACACCAAACTTAAAATTTGGTTGTGGCCTCCCAACACCAAACTTAGAGTTTGACTGTGGGGGCTCTATTTGACTCTGTTTTGAGAGAAGCTCTTCATGCTTCCTCTCCATGGTTACAGAGGGATATCCTTGAGCCTTAAACACAAGGGATTCTTCATTCACTTGAATGATCAATTCTCCTCTGTCAACATCAATCACAGCCTTTGCTGTGGCTAGGAAGGGTCTGCCAAGGATGATGGATTCATCCATGCACTTCCTAGTCTCTAGGACTATGAAATCAGCAGGGATGTAATGGTCTTCAATCTTTACCAGAACATCCTCTACAAGTCCATAAGCTTGTTTTCTTGAATTGTCTGCCATCTCTAGTGAGATTCTTACAGCTTGCACCTCAAAGATCCCTAGCTTCTCCATTACAGAGAGAGGTATGAGGTTTATGCTTGACCCTAGGTCACACAGAGCCTTCTTAAAGGTCATGGTGCCTATGGTACAAGGTATTGAGAACTTCCTAGGATCCTGTCTCTTTTGAGGTAATCTCTGCCTAGTCAAGTCATCCAATTCTTTGGTGAGCAAAGGGGGTTCATCCTCCCAAGTCTCATTACCAAATAACTTGTCATTTACCTTCATGATTGCTCCAAGGTACTTAGCAACTTTCTCTTCAGTGACATTTTCATCCTCTTCAGAGGAAAAATACCCATCAAAGCTCATGAATGGCAGAAGTAAATCCAATGGAACCTCTATGGTCTCAGTGTGAGCCTCAAATTCCCATGGTTCCTCATTAGGGAACTCATTGGAGGCCAGTGGACGTCCATTGAGGTCTTCCTCAGTGGCGCTCACTGCCTCTTTCTCCTCTCCAATTTCGGCCATATTGATGGCCTTACACTCTCCTTTTGGATTCTCTTCTATATTGCTTGGAAGAGTGCTAGGAGGGAGTTCAGTGACTTTCTTGCTCAGCTGACCCACTTGTGCCTCCAAGATTCTAATGGAGGACCTTATTTCAGTCATGAAACTTTGAGTGGTTTTGATTAGATCAGAGACCATGGTTGCTAAGTCAGAGTGGCTTGATGAGCGGATAATTTATACGCTTTTTGGCACTATTTTTAGAATATTTTAGTATGTTTTGGTTAGTTTTTAGTATGTTTTTATTTAAAATTCACTTTTCTGGGCTTTACTATGAGTTTGTGTGTTTTTCTGTGATTTCAGGTAATTTCTGGCTGAAATTGAGGGACCTGAGCAAAAATCTGATTCAGATGCTGAAAAAGGACTGCAGATGCTATTGGATTCTGACTTCCCTGCACTCGAAGTGGATTTTCTGGAGCTATAGAGAACCAATTGGTGCACTCTTAATTGAGTTGGAAAGTAGACATCCTGGGCTTTCCAGCAATGTATAATTGTACATGCTTTTCTCGAGATTTGATGGCCCAAACCGGCGTTGCAAATTAGCTTCAGAATTCCCAGCGTTTAACGCCAGAACTGGCACAAAAATTGGAGTTAAACGCCCAAACTGGCACAAAACCTGGCGTTTAACTCCAAAAAAAGTCTCTACACATGAAAGCTTCAATGCTCAGCCCAAGCACACACCAAGTGGACCCCAGAAGTGGATTCTTATGTCATTTACTCATTTCTGTATACCATAGGTTACTAGTTCACTATTAATAGGACCTTTTGACATTGTATCTTGACCGGATGACATTACACATTTCTTATTGTATTTTCTACCGCATGAGTCTCTAAACCCCATGGTTGGGGGTGAGGAGCTCTGCTGTGTCTTGATGGATTAATGCAATTACTACTGTTTTTCATTCAATCACGCTTGCTTCTATTCTAAGATATCACTTGTTCCTTAACTTGATGAATGTGATGATCCGTGACACTCATCATCATTCTCACCTATGAACGTGTGCCTGACAACCACCTCCGTTCTACTTTAGATTGAGTGAATATCTCTTAGATTCCTTAATCAGAATCTTCGTGGTATAAGCTAGAATTGATGGCGGCATTCAAGAGAATCCGGAAGGTCTAAACCTTGTCTGTGGTATTCTGAGTAGGATTCAAGGATTGAATGACTGTGACGAGCTTCAAACTCCTGAGGGCTGGGCGTTAGTGACAGACGCAAAAGAATCACTGGATTCTATTCCAACCTGATTGAGAACCGACAGATGATTAGCGGTGCTGTGATAGAGCGCGTTGAACATTTTCACTGAGAGGATGGGAGGTAGCCATTGACAACGGTGAAACCCTACATACAGCTTGCCATGGAAGGAGCCTTGCGTGCATGAAGAAGAAGACAGTAGGAAAGCAGAGATTCAGAAGATAGAGCATCTCCAAAACCTCAACCTGTTCTCTATTACTGCAAAACAAGTATTTATTTCATGTTCTTTTACTTTTCATAATTAAACCTGAGAATTATTGATATCCTAACTAAGAGATACAAGATAACCATAGCTTGCTTCAAGCCGACAATCTCCGTGGGATCGACCCTTACTCACGTAAGGTATTACTTGGACGACCCAGTGCACTTGCTGGTTAGTTGTGCGGAATTGCAAGAGTGTGATTGCAATTTCGTGCACCAAGTTTTTGGCGCCGTTGCCGGGGATTGTTCGAGTTTGGACAACTGACGGTGTATCTTGTTGCTTAGATTAGGACTGTTTTATTTTTATTGGTTTAGAGTCTTTTATTTGAGTTTAGTTTTATATTTTAAGTTTGATGTCAATTGCATGTTTTTTGTTTTCTTTTAATTTTTGAAATTTGCATGTTCTTAGTCCTTTCTTGATCTTTAAAAGTTCTAAGTTTGGTGTCTTCTTTGTGTTTTCCTTAAAAATTTTCGAGAATTTGTGTTTGATTTCCTAAAAAATTCTAAGTTTGGTGTCATTTTGTTGTTTTTCTCTTTCCTCATTGCAAAAAAAAAAACCAAATCTTTTTCAAAATAATTTTCAATCATATCTTCTTAATTGCTAATTCCAAAATCTTTTTAATCAATTAATTAATTTAGTTTTCAAATTGCTTTGATTTTATTCTCTTTTGGTTTTCAAATTTTTATTTTATTTTTCATTCATTTTAGTTTATTATTTTCGGTTACTTTAAAAAAAATAAAAAATAAAAAAAATAAAAAAATATTCTATACTTTACTTGTGAATCCATATCATTTCCCTTTCTCCATCATGGACCTAAGTGGAATTGAGCAGTTCAGAAGGACTCTGGGGTCATATGCTAACCCCATTACAGCTGCATATGGGAGTAGCATCTGTATACCTCCCGTTAAAGCAAGCAGCTTTGAGCTAAATCTTCAACTCATTGTCATGGTGCAGCAAAACTGCCAGTATTTCAGTCTTCCACAGGAAGAACCTACTGAGTTTCTGGCAGTTTTTACAAATTACTGACACAGTACGTGATAAAGAGGTGGATCAGGATGTCTACAGATTATTACTGTTTCCATTTGCTGTAAAAGATCAAGCTAAGAGGTGGTTGAATAACCAACCCACAGCAAGCATAAAAACATGGAGACAGTTATCAGACAAATTCCTGAATCAATTTTACCCTCCAAAAAGGATGACACAGCTAAGGCTGGACATCCAAGGCTTTAAACAAGAGGATAATGAATCCCTTTATAATGCCTGGGAGAGGTACAGAGGTATGCTAAGAAAATGCCCCTCTGAAATGTTTTCAAAGTGGGTACAGTTAGACATCTTCTATTATGGGCTCACAGAAAAAGCTCAGATGTCTTTAGACCACTCAGCTGGTGGATCTATACACATGCGAAAGACGATTGAAGAGGCTCAAGAGCTCATAGATACAGTTGCTAGAAATCAATATTCATACTCAAGTAGTGAGTCCTCTATAAAAGAAGAAGCTATGGCAGTAACTACTGATCCTAACCCTCAAGAACAGATGGTTGAGCTTAATCAGCAATTACTCATGATGACAAAACAGTTACCAGAATTTAAAGAGATGCTCCAAGAAACTAAAATTGCTAACAAGAATATGGAAGCACAATTAAATCAGATAAGACAGCAACTATCTAAACAGATAACAGAAGAATGCCAAGCTGTTAAATTCAGGAGTGGGAAAACATTGAATGTATCAACTCAAAGCAGCAAAAAGCTAAGAAAGGAACAACTGACAGAGCATAACCAAACCACTGTCCAAAATCCCTCTAAGGACAGTAAGAGCCCAGAGAGGAATACTTCTGGCGTTCACACGCCAGAAAAGGGGGAAAAGTTAGCGTTAAACGCCCATTCCCTGCCCAGTTCTGGCGTTCAAACACCAGAAAAGGGGGAAAAGTTGGCATTAAACGCCCATTCCTCACCTAATCCTGGCGTTCAAACGCCAATGAGGAATCATACACCTGAGAGTGCTGATAGTAACCCCTCTAAGAAGGCTTCTCCAACCACTTCTGTAGGAAATAAACCTGCAGCAACTAAGGTTGAAGAGTATAAAGCCAAGATGCCTTATCCTCAGAAACTCCGCCAAGCGAAACAGGATAAGCAATTTGCCCGCTTTGCAGACTATCTCAGGACTCTTGAAATAAAGATTCCGTTTGCAGAAGCACTTGAGCAAATACCTTCTTATGCTAAGTTCATGAAAGAGATCTTAAGTCATAAGAAGGATTGGAGAGAAACTAAAAAAGTGTTTCTCACTGAAGAATGGAGTGCAGTCATTCTAAAGAGCTTACCAGAGAAGCTTCAAGATCCAGGAAGCTTTATGATACCATGCACATTAGAAGGTGCTTGTACCAAGACAGCCCTATGTGACCTTGGAGCAAGTATCAATCTAATACCTACATCCACCATCAGAAAGCTTGGGTTGACTGAAGAAGTCAAACCAACCCGGATATGCCTCCAACTTGCTGATGGCTCCATTAAATACCCATCAGGCATAATTGAGGACATGATTGTCAAGGTTGGGCCATTCGCCTTTCCAACTGACTTTGTAGTGCTGGAAATGGAGGAGCACAAGAGTGCAACTCTCATCCTAGGAAGACCCTTCCTAGCAACTGAACGAACTCTCATTGATGTACAAAAAGGGGAAGTGACCCTGAGAGTCAACCAGGATGAGTTCAAGTTGAATGCTGTCAAAGCTATACAGCATCCAGACATATCAAATGACTGCATGAGCGCTGATATTATTGACTCTTTAGTGGAAGAGATCAATATGACTGAGAGTCTCGAATCAGAGCTAGAGGATATCTTTAAAGATGTTCAGCCTGACCTGGAGGAACCAGAGGAAATAAAAGAACCTTTGAAAATTCCTCAGGAAGAGGATAAGCCTCCAAAACCCGAGCTCAAGCCACTACCACCATCCCTGAAGTATGCATTTCTGGGAGAAGGTGACACTTTTCCAGTGATTATAAGCTCTGCTTTAAACTCACAGGAAGAGGAAGCACTAATTCAAGTGCTAAGGACACATAAGACAGCTCTTGAGTGGTCCATAAGTGATCTTAAGGGCATTAGCCCAGCAAGATGCATGCACAAGATCCTATTGGAAGATAATGCCAAGCTAGTGGTTCAACCACAGAGGCGGCTAAATCCAGCCATGAAGGAAGTGGTGCAGAAAGAGGTCACTAAGTTACTAGAGGCTGGGATTATTTATCCTATTTCTGATAGCCCCTGGCTAAGCCCTGTCCAAGTTGTCCCCAAGAAGGGAGGCATGACAGTGGTTCATAATGAAAAAAATGAACTGGTTCCCACAAGAACAGTTACAGGGTGGCGTATGTGTATTCATTACAGAAGGCTCAATACAGCCACCAGAAAGGATCATTTTCCTTTACCATTCATAGACCAGATGTTAGAGAGACTAGCAGGTCATGAATATTATTGCTTTTTGGATGGCTATTCAGGTTACAACCAAATTACAGTAGATCCTCAGGACTAAGAGAAAACAGCATTTACATGTCCTTCTGGAGTATTTGCCTACAGAAGGATGCCTTTTGGTCTGTGTAATGCACCTGCAACCTTTCAGAGGTGCATGCTCTCTATCTTCTCAAATATGGTAGAGAAATTTCTGGAAGTCTTCATGGATGACTTTTCAGTATTTGGAGACTCATTCAACTCCTGCCTTAACCATCTAGCATTTGTTCTGAAAAGATGCCAAGAGACCAACCTAGTTTTAAACTGGGAAAAATGTCACTTCATGGTGACTGAGGAAATTGTCCTTGGGCATAAAATTTCAAGCAAGGGAATAGAGGTGGATCAAGCAAAGGTAGAGGTAATTGAAAAATTACCACCACCTGCCAATGTTAAGGCAATCAGAAGCTTTCTGGGACATGCAGGATTCTACAGAAGGTTTATAAAGGATTTTTCAAAAATTGCAAAACCTCTGAGTAACCTGCTAGCTACTGACACACCATTTGTGTTTGACACACAGTGTCTGCAGGCATTTGAGACCCTGAAAGCCAAGCTGGTCACAGCACCAGTCATCTCTGCACCAGACTAGACATTACCATTTGAACTAATGTGTGATGCCAGTGACCATGCCATTAGTGCAGTGTTGGGACAGAGGCATAACAAGCTTCTGCACATCATTTATTATGCTAGCCGTGTTCTAAATGATGCACAGAAGAATTACACAACTACAGAAAAAGAGTTACTTGCAGTGGTTTATGCCATTGACAAGTTTAGATCCTACTTAGTAGGGTCAAAAGTGATTGTGTACACTGACCATGCTGCTCTTAAATACTTACTCACAAAGCAGGATTCAAAACCCAGGCTCATTAGGTGGGTATTGCTTCTGCAAGAGTTTGATATAGAAATAAGAGACAGAAAAGGGACAGAGAACCAGGTAGCTGATCATCTGTCCCGAATTGAACCAGTAGCTGGGGCGTCCCTCCCTTCTACTGAGATCTCTGAAACCTTTCCAGATGAGCAACTCTTTGCCATCCAGGAAGAACCATGGTTTGCAGATATTGCAAATTATAAAGCTGTGAGGTTCATACCACAGGAGTACAGCAGGGTGCAAAGAAAAAAATTAATTTCAGATGCCAAGTACTACCTATGGGATGAGCCATATCTCTTTAAGAGATGTGCAGACGGAATAATTCGCAGATGTGTACCTAGAGAGAAAGCACAAAGGATCCTGTGGCATTGCCATGGATCGCAGTATGGGAGACATTTCGGAGGTGAGCGAACAGCCACTAAGGTCCTCCAATGCGGATTCTACTGGCCTACTATCTATAGGGATGCCCGGGAGTTTGTGCGTAACTGTGACAGTTGCCAAAGAGCTGGTAACTTGCCTCATGGTTACGCCATGCCTCAACAAGGGATCCTAGAGATTGAATTGTTTGATGTATGGGGAATTGACTTCATGGGTCCCTTCCCACCATCATACTCAAACACTTATATTCTAGTGGCAGTAGACTATGTGTCTAAATGGGTAGAAGCAATTGCCACACCCAATAATGATACCAAGACCGTACTGAAATTCCTACAGAAACACATCTTCAGCAGGTTTGGTGTTCTCAGAGTACTAATCAGTGATGGGGGCACTAATTTATGCAATAAACAGCTGTACTCTGCTATGGTCCGATATGGAATTAGCCACAAAGTAGCAACTCCGTATCACCCACAGACAAATGGGCAAGCTGAAGTCTCTAATAGAGAGCTAAAAAGAATCCTGGAACGGACTGTTATTGCCCGTAGAAAGGATTGGGCAAAGAGCTTGGATGATACTCTGTGGGCATACAGAACAGCCTTCAAGACGCCTATAGGAACCTCTCCATACCAACTTGTGTATGGGAAGGCTTGTCATCTGCCCGTGGAACTGGAACATAAAGCCTACTGGGCAACCAGATTCCTAAACATGGATGCTAAGCTAGCTGGTGAAAAAAGATTGCTCCAGCTAAATGAGCTAGAGGAGTTCAGACCCAGTGCCTTTGAAAATGCAAAAATTTATAAGGAAAAGGCAAAGAAG
Source organism: Arachis hypogaea (assembly GCF_003086295.3). Taxonomy (NCBI): domain Eukaryota; kingdom Viridiplantae; phylum Streptophyta; class Magnoliopsida; order Fabales; family Fabaceae; genus Arachis; species Arachis hypogaea. Next base: position 79,938,938 of record NC_092039.1, on the reverse strand, counting down.
TGGCATGACAAGAAGTTGTCATCCAGAGTCTTTGAGCCAGGACAAAAAGTTCTACTCTTCAACTCTAGGCTTAGACTATTCCCAGGAAAACTTAAATCCCAGTGGAGGGGTCCGTATGTGATTACAGGGGTCTCACCATATGGATATGTTGAGCTTCAGGATATTGATTCTGACAAAAAGTTCATTGTTAATGGACAGAGAATCAAACATTATCTTGAAAGCAATTTTGAGCAGGAATGCTCAAAACTCAGGCTTGAATGAGTCTCAGTAAAGGTCCAGCTAAAGATAATAAAGAAGCGCTTGCTGGGAGACAACCCAATCATTAGTAGGTTAATTGTTCTTTAAAAGTTTGATATACATATTCTCAAAGGGCGATCATCAAAATTGAAGGAATTCACAGAGTTATAGAAGGATTCAGTGCAAAAAGCAGAGAAAAGGAGCTTGCTGGCGAAAAAATGCCAGTAAGGGGTACTCTGGGCGTTTAACACCAGTAAAGGTACCATTTTGGGCGTTAAACACCAGAATGGGCACCATTCTGGGCGTTTAACGCCAGGTGTGCAGCACCCTGGGCGTTTAGCAAAACGCCCAGTGATAAAGGGGTTTCTGGCATTTAACGCCAGCAGGGCACCTGGCTGGGCGTTAAACGCCCATAATGGCCACCAAGTGGGCATTAAACGCCAGAATGGAAATAATGTTGAGGAGGCTTGCATGCATGATAAATCGGGCTGGGAGCAAGTTGTGAGGAAAGGTAAAACAAAGATGGGCCAGAAGCAATCTAACAAGACCCAAAGAGGCACTCAATCCAAAACTAGTTTGGGTAGGGTAACCAGGCCCACCATCCACTTCCCTCACAGAGATGGTTCCAGCTCGTATCACGCTAACGTCAGGTCACGTGTTAAGGTCGGGCACAGTGCTTTCCGTGATGGTGAGACATCGATCTCCTCAACCCGACACACCCCAGTGCCTTGTGTCTCTTCTCTTCAGAAATGACCAAGGCCAGTATCCCTACAGAGCTCGCTGATTGAGAAAAGTAGAGGCACGGTGGTGGAAGCATCAGCATGTCCTCTTACAGCCGTGAAAGAGAGTGTTACCATGATAGTTCCATTGGAAAAGGAAGGCACATTGCTGTCTGTTGCAGCATCGGTAGGCAAGAATGGGGAGATATTCCATGGAGATCTAGCAAACAAGAAGGCCACGGGAGTCACATCTGCTGGGCAAACCTCGGTTTGAAATTAGTGAAGCACTTTGATTCCCTTGTTTTATATTTTTATATTTTATATTATGGATAATTTAATATAATAGCTTGGAATATTAAGGATGCTTCTAATAAGTTAGCCCGGGTGAATTGTAAAGAATTGGTTAGGAAATTTATATCTGTAATTTTTATTGTAGTTAAAAATTATTGTCCTTTTTAACACTTGAAATTGTTCTAGGAAAGACTTGGTTATCACTCTATTGGTATAGTGGAGGCATCAGGACATAAGGGGGGTATCTGGTTCTTTTCTGCAATGCAGGGTGCTCACTGCAAATGGGTTGATGCTTTAGATCAGTGTGTTACAGTTGAGGTTCAGGAAAATAATGTGATTTGGAGGGGTAGTGGTATTTATGGAAGTCCTTAGTTTAATACCAGAGTTTTGCTATATGATTATCTTATTACTCAGTCCTTGTCTTTTTGCGGGCTATAGATTATTCTTGGTGATTTTAATGAAGTGCTATTCTCTCATGAATCTAAGGGTTGCCTCTTCTCGAGTCACCATGCAGATCAGCTTGCTGCCTCTCTAGGGGATAGTGATCTATTTGACTTGAAAACTATTGGGAGATGATTATCTTGGTACAGAAGGGTTAAAAATGGTATTGAGGTGGCGAAAAAACTTGACTGGGTCTGTATCGACAGTGGATGTTTATCTTTCTTTCTAGAGGCTTACACAAAAATTAATAGGTTTCAGTCTGATTATTGTCCTATCCTAGTGTGCTTTAGAGGTCATCCCCAACCAAAAACAAATAGACCTTTTTGGTTTATTATGGCTTGGGCAACTCATCTAGGGTACAGAGATATTGTGAACCAGTCATGGTGGGCTAGCTAAAGAGAGGTACATGGCAAGCTTTCAGAAGTACAAAAGAACTCTTTAGAGTTTAATTCTAAAGTGTTCGGCAACATTTTCGTTAGAAAATGCGAATTGGAGAAGCAGATTAATTTTCTTCAAAAGCAATTAAAAGTAATGGAGGATTTGTTTACGCGGCAAAAAGAACAACAACTGATTGAGAAATTTAATAACACGCTTGTACATGAGGAACTTCTAGGGTTTTAGAAATCCAGGGAGCAGTGGTAAAATTCGGGGATAGAAATACTAAGTTCTTTCATGTCCAGACTCTTTTACAGAGAAAGCATAATAAGATTCATGGTCTCTTTCTTCAAGATGAGCTGTGGAAAATGGATCCGAAGGTCTTTAGAAGGGAAGCTGAATCCTTTTATAAACGTCTATTCTGCTAGTCGAAGGATGTGGATTTAGGTTGTTTTGGTGATGTGCCGCTGCCTTCCCTAAATGATGAAGCTTGTTGTAGCCTCACAATGCCAGTTACTTTGGAAGAAGTTAAGTCAGCTATTTTTAGTATGCATTCTTTTAAGGTGCTAGACCCTAATGGGTTTCAATCTTTCTTCATTAAACAACATTGGGAGATTGTTGGTTTTGATATTTGGACTATGGTTTGTCATGTGTTCTCTGGTTTGGATATGGATCCAAGGATGATGGAAGCTCTTGTGGTTCTTATTCCGAAGGTAGAAAACTCAGTTTCCATAAAGGATTTCCGACCTATTAGTCTCTGTAATGTAATTTACAAAGTTACAATGAAGGTCCTTGTCAATAGACTTCGTCCCTATCTCAAATAGATTGGTGGGCCCCTTCAAGGAGGGTTTATCCTAGAGAGAAGAACCCTAGACAACATCATTGTAGCACAAGAGGTTCTCCATTTCATGAAGAAGACAAAGTCAAAGAAAGGCACTCTAGCCTTTAATATTAATTTGGAAAAAACATATGATAGAGTGGATTGGGGGTTTCTGAAACAAACCCTTGTAAGTTTTGGCTTTTCTCCTCCAACAATCAATCTGATTATGTGTTCTGTCACTACTTTCTTGCTGTCTATCCTCTATAATAGGGATATATTAAATAGCTTCACTCTAAGCAGGGGTCTTAGGCAAGAAGACTCTATGTCACCGTATCTATTTATGTTGTATGGAGAGATTACCATGTTCTATTAATCAGCAAGTTAATATGGGCTTGTGGAAACCAGTTGCAGTTTTTAGAGGGGGTTCAAGAATTTCTCATTTGATGTTTGTTGATGATTTGCTTCTTTTTTATAAAGCCGAAAAAACAGCAAGTTCAAACTGTAATGGTAGCTTTGGAAAACTTCTGTAGAAACTTTAGGATGGAGGTTAATGTGGATAAATCTAAAGCGCTATGCTCCAGGAATGTTTCAATGACAAGAAAAGAGATTTTCACTGGAGTGTCCTCCATTAGATTTGTTCATAACTTGGGAAAGTATTTAGGGGTGAACCTTAATCACTCTTGGGTGACACGCACAACTTTCAATGATGTTTTGGACAATATTCAGAGAAGCCTAGCTAGCTGGAAAGGGAGGTTGCTTAAGAAGGCAGACAGACTTTGTTTGCTCAATTCGGTAGTGATTGCAATTCCTACTTATCGCATGCAGGTATCTCTCTTTCCTAAAGGGATAACAAATAAGATAGAATCCATGATGTGGAACTTTCTATGGAAGGGTTAAGCTGATAGTAGAGGCCTGAATCTAGTTAACTGAAAAGTGTTTGTCACCCCTAAGAAGTTTGGAGGTCTAGAAATTAGAGATCCTTTTTGTGCTAATATTGCTCTTCTTGAAAAGCTAGTTTGGCAACTTTTTCACCATCCTGACAAGTTATGGGTTCAACTGTTGACGAAAAAAACCATTCCACTAAGGATGATTGCTTCCGTCGGTCTTAAGGTAGGGGATCTTATGTTTAGAAGAGTATATATCTAGCTTGGAATATCTTAAAGGAAGGTTTTATTTAGTGCATTGGGGATTTGGAACAGAATTTTTGGTTTTCTAAATGGAGAAGAGAGGGACGACTTGTTATGAGATGGATTATGTTAACATTTCTGATTTGGATCTTTGGATCTTGGACCTTTGGTCATTTGGACAATTGGAACCTTGAGAATATCTATTCTCCTCTAAATTAGTCTCTGCATAGCAATATTAACTCTTACAACCCGGATGGTCAAGCTAGTTTAGAGGTCGATTGGTGTTAGACTGGTGCGGCTTCAAAGGTTTATGACGCTCGTAGTGGTTATTTGTGGCTCAGTAAAAAGATGCTTAGTTGGGAGGATAGGGAAAATCGGCTTTCACTTTGGCGTCAACATGTTCCGGAAAAGCACAAATTCTTGGCTTGGATATGTCTTCGGGAGGCTCTTCCTACTGCTGCATTTCGTTTTAGGAGGGGCATTTCACACACGGATAGCTGTTCACGATATTTCTCAGGTCAGGAATCGGTTTTACATTGCATTCAGGATTGTCCAAAAGCCCAGCTAGTTTGGCAAGCTTTGGGAATCTCTGGTCAACCACTGGATTTGATGAGTTGGTTCTTACATAATAGCAAACATCGCTCCTTTAGATTCTTTTCTGGTCTTTGGTGGGTTTGTCATTCGAGAAATAACGAGATCTTTCATCCCCACGAGTCTTGGACCACAAACAAGGTAACTGATATGGCTTTGTCTTTGAAAAAGGAGTTCCAGAATATTTTTGAGTTGCAACGAGTGTCTATCCCCTCCACCATTAGTGGCTCTTGGATTCTCCCTTGGGTGGGCACCTTTAAGATTAATTGTGATGCTAGCTATCCTGACAATGGTGCTCAGGTTGGTTTTGCCTGTGTTAGCAGAAATTGGAAGCGAATGTGGCAATGAGGCTGTTTGGGAATAATTGAGAGTCATAATATTCTGTAAGGAGAGTTGTTTGCTATTTGGATAGGCTTTCTTTTAGTCTGGGACTCGGGGCAAAGAGATATTATATGTGAGATAGGCATTTCTGTGTGAATGCCTTTATTATTGTCAATAATTTAAATGATTGCTCTGGTTTTATTGATCATTTTGTGTTGAAAATTTGAGATATTATATCTTGAAAACAGCGTGCTAATCTACAATTGATCTTGAGATATGCAAATACAGTACATTATGACAAAGATTACAATAAAAATCTTTTCTTCCAAAGTGGAGCTTCCTATCTTAAAAAGAATTTAAAAATAGTATTTAAGGAGACTACCTTTTTTAAACAATTTCTTTTTTTTAATTGTTGTTTGTTTTTTTTCGGGTTACCAAAAAGAAAAAAAAAAAAACTCTCTCTTGTGAAACCTGTCCCGTGGACTTTCCAAGAAGTAAGAAGAAGCACCATGTGATTCTTCCCGCCCTTTACTTGGTTGCGCAAGAGGGAAAAGGAAAAACAAAACAACAGCGATACTCTGAACGAAAGAGAGAAAGAAGGAAAGAGAGATGTGTGGAAGAGCACGGTGTACTCTAAGAGGCGATGATGTAGCAAGGGCTTGTCACCGCACCCTTCCCGCTACTCGTTCTCTCCATATGGACCGGTACGGTAACAATTCCACTCTACGATTGCTTCAAATCCTTGCTTTGGAGTCCATTTAGCAACTTAGGAACGCTTTATACTAAATAATCCAAAACTAATTAAGCATTTACTTTTTTGTTTTATTAACTTCTGCACTCTGCCTCTAGAGGGGCCAAATTAAGCTGCTTTATTGAATTCAATCTGAAAAGAGGGCTTTTGTTTTGTGTATGAGCGCTTTGAATGCATTTGCGTAATTGAGTTTCAGTGAAGACTTACATACATTATCTTCAGGCGAAGTTGATAGATAAGAACAGTGATATGATTTGATATGTTTGACTAAATTGTCCTTTTAACGGTTCTCAATTACACAAAGAGAACTGCATGTGAGTTAACACCTTGAATTTGACGGTGTGTAGGTATAGGCCATCCTATAATGTGTCGCCGGGATTCAACCTGCCGGTAGTTCGTAGGGAAGATGCGTCTAACAGTGAAGGCCATGTTCTTCATTGCATGAAATGGGGTTTAGTCCCCAGTTTTACAAAAAAGACAGAGAGGCCTGATCACTACAAGATGGTAAATCTTCACTTGTTCAAAGCACTTTTGTATTTTATTACGATATATTCTCAGCCCGCTTATACATTAATTGTAACCTTAGAAAACTGATTGTTAAGCCATTTTTGATAGTTGTTAAGGCAACTTAAACTTTGATTTGCATAGATTCTAGATAAATCATTATAAACTAAGTTCAAAGTTGTTGCGGATTTCCCTCGCTGCTATGCCAGCTAACTAATTATGAGAGTTCGAGGTGAAAATTTTGGGTCATATACCCGTACGTAGATGACAAAAGTTATAATCATGTCACTCAAACATTGATGTAAGATCCAAAAACCCAGAATTTCCCAATCCTCTCACTTGATTCTCAAATAAATCTTGCAATTTTAACTGACACTATACTTGGGAATGTCAGTATGCTTAAGAATGTGGATAAAATTAAATGGTACTGTTTATTTATTTATTTTCAAAGTCCTTATTAGAGTGTCTAGCACATATTATTATAAATTCCAATTCGTTTTTATGAGGTACTTATTCTGATGTGTTGTGTGTGCTATATACTGCAGTTTAATGCTCGATCTGAGTCCTTAAATGAAAAAGCTTCATTTCGCCGTCTGCTTCCTAAAAACAGATGCCTTGTAGCATTAGAAGGGTATGTATTGCATTAATTTGTTTGTCCTGTTTTCACTCTTCTCTTCTCGCTTAAGTATGATTGGGTTGGGAGTGGAAATGTTTCCTCTTGAACCTTTTCTCAATACCTGCTTACTGTTTCGGCTGGTATTTTAGTACAAGAATATAGTTCAAGGAATAAAGTTGGGCATTTTTCTTTACTGATTGTATTCCATGGACATGGTTACACGAGTGTAGAAATGCTTGCATGTATAGTTGAGCATTTGTCTTTTTTTTCTGGGAAATGTATGAGCTGGATGAAAATTAAATAATTAATTCTGTTTGCTGGGTAGACAAAGCATTTGCATTATGTATTTTCATCTTGACAATCATGGTCCTGACTATGTATTCCTTTTCCTATTATATCTTCAGCAGTTCTATTATTCTTGTCGAAATTTATTGCCTAGTTTGTAGGAAAAAATTATGGTTTCATATATTTCTTTTGACTGTAGAGTGTAGACACTTCTTTATAGTTGATATAATTTTTCTAAACAGTCCATCGCATCCATTTTTCTGATGTAAAGTTGAACTCTTTAAGTTGATTTTTCTAAATATTTGTTTGAAGATTTTACGAGTGGAAAAAGGATGGTTCAAGAAAACAGCCATACTATATTCACTTCAAAGATGGACGACCACTTGTCTTCGCTGCTCTTTATGACTCTTGGCAGGATTCTGAAGGTAAAATATTTCTTTAGATAGATGTCAGAACTGGTATCAGCAATAGGAAAGTTGTGTGTGTGAGAGAAGGCAAATTGACTGAGGAACCTCCTATAGCGTACACTTGGGAAAAATCTAACTAAGGAATGAGTCTCCTACAAATTGGTACAGATGACAAGACAAAATCAAAACTTCCCTCTCTTCCTCTATATCACTTTTACTCCTAACTGACTTGTTAACAACTTTCTTGCCATTTTCCTCCTCCTCCTCCTGTTGTAAACTATCCCAAATTTGTTCCTAATAAAAGATGTAGGGCAATGACATTTGATTCATTAGTAGATTTCCTTTTAGGTTTACTTAATGCTGATGCGAATATTTTTAACTACAGGTGAAATACTATACACATTTACTATTATTACAACCTCTTCCTCTCCAGCTCTTCAGTGGCTTCATGGTGAGTCATGCACTCCTAAATGTTGACGTGCTAGCAAAATTTCTGGCTGATATTATATTACAAGTCTGATACTAAACAAATCACTATTTAAATAGCTGGATTCTAGAATGAGATTTCTCTATTGTACTGGCCGTGTCTTGATAAACACTATTGTTATACTGTTGCAAATGACTGATTTTGATTATATCACATTTTATCAAACAACTGCAAATTATTCTAGTGATTCTTTTTTCCTTTGTGGTAATGCCTTTGGTTCTAAATTCTGTATTAGTCCATTTTGTTTCGTTGAGAAGGAACTTGGTTTCCATTTCCTTTTCTGTGTTTTGTGAATAAAATAGTGAAAGTAGGAAATTTGAAAATGCGAAAGAAATTATAAAGGTGGCATATTGGTAATTAAAACTAATCTAGAAATGCAAAAAGAAAACAAATTCACCTGAATGTATTAGTTGTGGCTATTCTAAAAGAACAGAAAAGAAATGTGCATACTCTTGACCCTGTTTGTTACCAAGCCCTAAATGGTTTACTTCAACGGGGAAACCATTTTGACCTCATGATACCTGATTTGAAGAACGTAGAAAAAAAGGATTTCAGTGAGATCCTAGCTATGCCTTTTCTCCTTTCTATAAATAAAAAGAATTTACGTAAAACACAATTTCGTAAGTTTCCTTAATAATACATTGAAAAGAATAGATGTCATTTAACAATTTGGTTCTAAGCTTAGGTTTAAGATGCACGAGATTATCTGTTCAGCCAACTCGAGGAAACTATGTGCCCCTTTTTATTATTAGCCCTGTACCTATTGAGTGGCCATGTCCTACATTGGTGAACTAAGATTTGTCACTTTTATTGTGTCTTTGTAGACAGGATGCCTGTTATTTTTTGTGACAAGGAATCAACTGATGCCTGGCTAAGCGGCTCTACTTCCAGTTTTAAGAATTTGCTGAAGCCATATGAGGAATCTGATCTGGTATGATCTTTATCTAATTTGTTTAGAATTTTGACATTAATAGCTTGTAAATTTGATATTTTTTTTTAAAAAAAAGAAGAAAAAGTGCTTTTTTCTTTTTCAATTATAAAACATGCAAACAAAAATATTTAGAATTTAAGATAATTTTTCTTTCCATTCAAATTTGAAAGAAAGCCTTGCATGTTTGCTCTCAGAAAGCTTAAATCATGATTTTTTTTTTTTTTTTTTTTTTGCTAACCAATCCTTTTGATATCTAGGTTTGGTACCCAGTGACGCCTGCAATGGGCAAGCCATCATTTGATGGACCTGAGTGCATAAAGGAGGTATGGTCATTAAGCATTCTGCTTCCCTTTCATGTGATTTCTCACTGGTTATGGTTTTCTCGGTTTCAACATTTCAACATGCATGCCAAGATGTATTGAGCCAAAACAAAATAGACAAATCACATGGAGTTTTATCTAAGCCATAATTATGTTATGTGTGACTAGATCTTAGTTCTTTCGTTTCTTAATGCATACATTTTTGGAAAAACAAATTTTAGAAACATACATTATTTTGTTGGGTTCGGGTGTTCGGCTCATTGAAAGCTCTTAATTACATTGGTTTTTGCTTTTTACTGGGTTTCTTGAGAGGGGTTTATTGGCAGATTCTTGGTATGGCATTAATTAAGATTGCTATACTGTGACTTGGAGGTTACTAGATCCAAATAATGGAATTAGCTTCTTTACTTGCAGGGTTAAGATCAAATACAATAACCATGCTACATGTACATAAAAAAATCAGTCACTCGTATAGACATGTTGCAATACAAAATACACATTGAAAATAAGTTAAACAACATATGTATTTATACAAAAATACATAGTGGCTGCTGTGCAAATAGGATTTTTGTTAATCCAGATAAGAAAAGAATCATGCTGGCACTTACAGTAGTTGATATGTAGGTTTGTTAGGCTTTGCTTGTGAAGAAGCAAAGATCTTATTAAAATAGGTTTCTTAGAATTTAATATCTCTACAAACTATATTCAAATCCTAACAAACCGAATTTAATGCTATCATTACTTCGTCAACTTGAGATAAATTTAACTGCCATCATAATTAGCCAAGAATGTTGTCCTAAACCTAGTCCGATCGTGCAGATTCAAGTAAAGGCGGAAGGTAACACTTTGATCTCTAAGTTCTTCTCAAGAAAGGGATCTGAAAATGAAGAGACAAAGCCAGAGCAGAAAATAGTGCCAAGTCAAGGATTTATCAAGAGTGAAAAACAGCCAGAGGAAGCCAAAAAAACTGAGGTAGGAGACAGTGACTTCAAATCTTCTCAAGATGCTATGAAGGTCCCAACCAAGCGCGATTATGAGGCTTTTTCAGGTGAATCAAAGCCAGCTTTGGCTAACAAAGATGTTGTGAGTCCAAACCCTGCAAAGAAAAGGGAAAAGGCAAAGACTAATGCTGCTGATGATAAACAACCGAACTTATTTTCCTACTTCGGAAAAAGATAATCAGTTATGAAGGATTGGCTTGAACGACAAGATTTTGCCATGTTATGCTGGTTATTGGTGTAAATTATGTAATGTAGATGCATTTTGTTTTAGTTCTCCATAGAGAGAGGTCATGCTTTATCCAATGCATTTTACTCTACGCTAACTCGCTCAAGTCTTGTGGGAAGGACTCACTTTCCCATCGATCATGGATCGTGTACACCATCTTAATATAACAATGCTTGTTAACCGTGCAACCTTTTCTATTAAAGTTTCTGAACTCGATATAATTTATTTTATTTTTTTATATATAAACTGTATTGCTTTCTTTTTGGGTCATTGCGTGATAAAACAACAAATAAAAACAATAGAGATCTACAAGGCGGATACTACAATGAAGGCTTTATAATTGTCTTCATGTGAAATTTTTTTCTTTTGACTCTTAGATGAGTTGTATTATTAGATTTTGATATAATATAAAAATGTTGTCTTTGTTTAAAGTGTGGCTAAATAAATAAATCATACTTTTAAATAAAATATTTTCATGAGAAAATGTTTTTGTCATCTTTATTTGAGTAGTTGCCAATCTAAAAGGACAATTTCCATTGTCACAAACTCTATCCTCCAAAGGAGTCATTTATGTGGTGGTTGTACCTGCTTTGCCATCTTCTTCAATCAATCTCCTACTCTTGACAATAGCTGTCACAAACTGCTCCATTCTAATTTCAATGCAAGATGCTCCACATCAACTGCATCCTTTTTGGCTGGAACTATTGCCTTTGGGGTTTCCATGTCATAAAAATTTTCTATTAACTGCCAAAAGATTGAGAACAATAGACTTCTTCTCAGTATGATAGTAGGAAATTGAAAGACTAAACAAGAGTCAATTTTATAATTTAAGATAAACACATTAGATATATGTAGGCAATTAGATTTACTGTATTCGAACTATCAACTATGTATTTATGTAAGGGAACATATTATTTTCGGTATTTGTAAGTTTAATTCATATTGTGTTTATTCATCAAGTAACACGTTAGGATTGGTCCATGATTCATAACTCCTTTATTTTTGTAACATTTTCTTTCAATAAAATAACTTAAAAGTTCGCAACCAATATTAATTATACATTTTTCTAATGTTTTGCTCTACTTACCGATAACCTAAACATTAGACTATTTATTGTGTTACATGATGAACATTTCAAGAAATTTGCTCTTTCTCGTCTGATTTTATATATAAATCCAACGATAAATAATATTACTTTCGGATTTATCGTCAGATCCCATTCAACTTAAAAATCTTCGTCGTCGGATAATTTGACTAGGAGTATTCATAGGTCAGATTATACACATATAGTATTTATTCGTATCTGATTTGCAATTTGCAGATATGATTCGAATGGATCAGATCACGGATATCACATTTATGTTGTATTTATATTTTATTTCAATTAATAATTATTCATACACGTTTATTATTTTATTTTTGTTATTTAAAAAAATTAGCTTAATAATATTTTAGGAGTTTAAAAGAGTAAAAAAATAAGTTTTTATTAGAGTGAAAAGGTAGTTTTATTTACTTTTTTTATAAAAATAAATTTTTTAATATATTTTCTATTTTGCGGATATATCCGATATTCAATCCGTAATTGTACGAATCAAATCATATCTAAGTATAAAAAAGTACGGATATTAAATTCGATGAGTTTAGTGTGGATCAGATCAAGATTTTAATCATATCCAATCTGATTCACGAATACCCCTAAATTCAATAATAATGATACTAGAAATGATGAATTAATAAAGTGTTACTATCGAATTTTTTCCTTATAAACCCGACTGTAACAAGAGAGCTATTCTTAAAAAAAATTAAATTAATTGATTACTGTATAAATTCGACAGCAATATGTATGACTAGTTTTTTAAAGTTATTTTCAATTAAATATATTAAATACCCATTATCCTGTAACCAAAATTCATATTTAAAATACTATTAAACATGATGGGAAATAAATAGTGTTTTTTTATTAAAACAATAAATTAGAATATCAACAATACAAAAAAATGTACAAAAATTATAAAAAGTTAAATTACAAACCATAACTTGAAATCATCGTACAACAAAGTTCAAATAACCTAGACATTAACAAAATCAAAATTTATTAAATTGTTTACAAAATGTTGATAGAACTTTCTCTGAAATAAGATGCTTCCACCAAACAATATTCTTATTGCTTCCCAAATTAAACCAATTTGATAACAACATAAGCATCAGTGATATCATAAATTTAAAAACTTTTAGAAAAATTTTGGCAAAATTTTCTTTAAGTTAGACGTCTCCACCAAACAACATTATCAATTTTCACCAAGTCAACAAATGCAATAATAATTTCAAACAAATAAATATTCAGTTAAACATCCGATTCTAGTAATTCTAATAGGCATTCCTTTATTATTCTGCAATTTTTAGCAGAAAAAGAGTTGAAAAGAAATTATTGGACATCATTCTTTCACTTTCGACCTACAAATCTAACTTAAAAATTTAAAAATATTTATAGAAAATCAACCTCAACTGCAAACTACAAATAAGACTATACAAATAACCTACGAAATAAACTTCAATTAATCCAAAAAAAAAATAAATAACACAATTCTAATAAAAGAAATTAATTATTGAATAAAAATTACCTATCTATTATAAATCAATAGTTGCCCTAATTTATCAATTTAACTTAATTAACATAAATTATCCTAATTCCAAAACTAAATTAATTTAGTTTCAAAACTACAAAATTGACCTAATTAACCTTAGCTAACCTAATTTTCAAAACAAAATTAGTGTATGTTTTTGTACTCTATACGGAATAATATATAAAAGTATATAAAACATTTTATTAAAAAATTAAATAAAATATATATAGTAATTATTATTATAAATATTTTACAAAGTTATAATTAAAATCAAATTCTCAGAATTTTTAATATTAAAATATTAAAAATAATTAGTGTTTGTCTTAATCAATTTGAGTTTGTTGAGTGATCATCTCACTCGTCCGCTTAAACAACTATTAGGAGTTAGAATCTCGCCTTTTGTGTGTAGAAATCCCTTGGCTATCAATAAACCTTAAATAAATGGAGCATCAATACGTGATTAGACTTGGCAGGAGTACCCGAATACGCGGGTACCTGACCCGTCCATACCCGATTAGGGATAGTAATAACTTGACCTGAGTCGGAGAAGATTTTGCTTAGGACATGGCATGGTCAGGTTTAGGGTGTATCCACCTCGGGTAAATACATATAAACACATTTTAGGAATCAGGATTTGCCTCACATCACAAATTTCTGTGATTCACAGCTTCAGTCCGTATTCTATAGCCATCCAAAAAAAATCCAGTTATCATCACTCAGAGTTTTCTTCTTCTCGACTTCTTCACAAAAAACCTCATAACTCCCGTCATCGTTGTTGCTGAGCCTATCGCTGCGTATTCTTTCACAGCTCCCATCTTCCTTTGCAGCTCATGTCGTTATCACTGCTAATCCTGTTATCGTTGTTGTTGAGCCTGTCGCCACCTTTTTCCTGCCGAGTACCTTTTCTCTAAGTAAATTCTCTCTCTCTCTCTCTCTCTCTCTCTCTCTCTCTCTCTCCTTGTGATTCTATTAAGTTCTTCTCTTCTTCTTCCATATGCTTATCACTTAGTCGCCGTCGCTTTGAACCCGAGCGTTGCCGTTACAGTTTCATCTGAGACTGTCACCGAATAAAATAAATTTTTTATTCAAGTTGGACTAGTTAAAAATAGGCATGCATGAGATCATTTTTTCATGTAATTTCTGAATTTTCTCATTTAAATTTGATCTATATGTGGTTGAGTATTTTAGTATGACGATCATCGTAGTTTTGTTGTGACACTAATGTGATAAACATTGCGGTAATTTCATAACTAATATATGAGACAGACCAGATTATTAAAGTAATTAGGAAAATAACATTCATATATGTGCATAAAATTTATAAGATGTGATTATCTCAGGAAAATATATATGTATAGGCAAAGTGAAAGATTATTAGAAAATATATATATATATATATATATATATATATATATATATATATATATATATGAGCAATACATTAATTATAATCGCAAATTAAATAATTTCATATTAAATGACTTATATAACGGTGATATTAAATAACTCATTATTACTTTTGATTTGGATAAAAGAGATTAAAACCCTATATACTATTTTATTTGAGTTTTAGAGTTTAATGAGTGTCACACTCAAATATAAATAATAATTTCAGGATTTTGGTCCCCAACACATCAAGCTCGTCTGCGTAGCTCTTTTCCCACAGTGGAGTTGTGATTCAACCCTATCAGGGATACAGAAGGTTTTGGTTGATAAAGATCAAAGAACAACAAGAGCCAAGTTCTCTGATCTCAATCATACTCTCGAATGAAGGGACGCTTCTACACTCTCAGTTATATTTTTTAATGATTTAACATAGATGATTTTGAGGTTGAGAAATCCTAAAATTTTTAGATAAAATAGAATTTTTATTCAATAAAATTATGATAAATAATTTTAATGAATTAAATTATATTAATATGATCATTGGATGATAAAGAATGGTAGAAAAATAAATAAATAAATAATATTTTAAGAGTATAAAAATATTAAATTGTCATTTTAATTTACTAGTTTAATCAATGATAATAAATATCTTGAATTAATTAAATTTTTACAAAAAATTATATACCTAAAATTATTTCATTTCTTCAAAAATCTTTTGAGCATACAATAGTTCAATGAGAGGTTGACTATTGAGAATTGAATATAATATTTTTAAATTCATATTTTTAATAAAAAGATGTACTTATTTTCTATCCATCCCCAAATAATTCTATATTCACTATTACTTATTATCTATCTAAATAATTCTAACATTGATAGAATATTATCTTTAGATGCAAAAAATTAAAATATATTTACTCTATTTCAAAAATCAATATTCATATTTAACTTTGGATTTCAACAAATATGGCAAAAAATATTATATTTTTTAGTTAAAAAGTAAAATATCTAGAAATATATTTTTGTGTTTTAGCTTTAGATTTTTTAAAAAAATTTGGCAAGTTAATGGAATCAAATTATATTTCTATAACATATATAAGAATGCATATTACACATAAATAAAAAAATGTAAGGTGTAATAAGAACAAATACATAAATTAAAATAAAATTTAAAATAATAAGAACCAATACAACATTGAAGGAAAGAAATATAAATAGAAGAGAAACAAAATTATTAGATGGAAGAAAAATAATTTAATAAATGTTATGTGTATATAAAAGAGGAATAAAAAAAGATATACAATACCTTATTTAATTTAACAAGATTTATGGGAATAAACATATAGAATAAGAGAATAAAAATAATAATAAAAACTAAAAAAAAACTAAATATCTGAATTAATATCAAAATAAAAAGTAATAAAATAATGATAATCTATCACAATCTTAATCTTTAATATAATTAATTAATAATAATATAATTAGTCTATTATAATCTTAATCTAATCTTTTAATATAATTAATTCTAATTAAGTAATTAAATAAATTGAATATAAATAAGCCTAATCTAATTATATAAAAAAATAGTAGATTTTTTACGATTAGACATATATATTGGAAAAAAACATCACTTTAAAATGAGATTATTATTATTAATGACATATAAATATTAAAATTATATTAATGTATTAATTGAAATACATTACTAGAATAAAAATTTGCAAGAATTAAAATAACTAAAATTTATTAAATTTAATTAGTTAAATTAGTATAAAATAAGAAAGAGATGATTAATCATATTAAATAAATTAAAAAATATTACTAAGTAAAGCAAATGCTACAGTAATTATATTACTAGTTTGAAAAAATAAATTCAATTCATTCAAATTTTTATCTAAAATAGACAATTAAAAATCACCAATAAATAAAAATAAATAGAATTTAATAAAGAATAATTTTAGTCGTATAAATAATTGAATTAAATTATTATATATAATTTTTACTTTTTACCTTAATATAATTTAAGTTAACATTAATAGTACAAAATTTAATTTTAAATAGCATCAATTTATATTTTACAATATAATTAAGGCATAATTCATACTTTTTATTTTGTGATTAATCAACATTTTTAAAATTTTTTGGCTAAGTCTTCTCTATTTTATGGTTGATAAATTTTTTCTACAAAACACAAAATTGTGATAAATTATGACAATCATAATTAATTAAAAAAATCAAGAAAAAATTATAAAAAAATCAAATAAAAGATAAAAAATAGAGTAAAAATTTGTCAATTGTGCTAAAAATTCTAAATATTTGTATCTTATTATATAATTAATTTTGTTTCTCACTTCAACTTCATTATCCAAAAAAGTATATAATGTCACACTTATTTCAAAAAAGATGAAATTCTTTAAATACACGATATAATATATAATTTAAGAACAATAAGATAAAAAATATCTAAAATTTTATAATACTATTTAAAATTTTTAATGACGATAATACAAAGAGTTTAAATCTACCAAATGAATTCAATAGTTACCCTTTACACATCTTATTTAAATTTGAATTTTAAAATTTAATTTGTACTTTTTTTTCTAATATAAATTATTTTTGACAAAAAATAGAAAAAAATTTATTAGACAAAAAAATTCTATCAAATAATTATTATAAGGAGATTTATAATTAGAGAAGAAAATAATAAAAATATTAATAATAATAAAGAAAAAGAAATGAAGCCCATATTAAAAAAGAAATAATAAAGTTCGTATTAATAATAATAATGCTGAGAAATGATATTGCTACTTTAAACTTTTAGCCTCTGCCTTTGGCTATTGTTTTTTCCTTTCTTTGTTTTTTTATTTAAATTATCAAGTCATAAAAAATAAGAAACAATTTAAGAAAACGAAAATAGTAAGATCAATAGTAACTATACAAATCAAAATACATAAGAGAAAAACAAACTATTAGATAACAGAATTAACATGAGCATATTTTATCATTAAATAAACAAAGTTAACGCAAAACAAAATTACACGTAAAGTAAAAAAAAAAAGAGTTAAAATATCCAAAGTGATAAAAAGATTATTTTTACAATTTTATTCTGTCATATATATATATATATATATATATATATATAATATCCTATAATAAATATTCAGATATGTTAAATAATGCTAATTGATCTAATTGATCCTAATTATACTCTAACATCTCTTCTCAAACTCAAGTAGCAACTTGAGTTTGAAACTTATTTAAAACAACTAAATAAAAAAAAATGTATAAGATAGAATCGGTGCAGATGGAACTGTCGAAAGGAAGCGCAGACGGAACTGTCGAAAGGAAGCGCAGACGAAACTGCCACAAGAAAATGCAGACAGAACTGCCATAAAGAAACGTAGACGGAACTACCGGAAAGGAACGCAGACGGAACTGTCGAAAGGAGAGAATGAGCAATAGAAAAATATTTGTGAGTATTTAAGTTATGTAGAATGATACAATATAAAAATGTATTTATAAGTAAATAAGAGAATCAAAATAATAAAGATATAATATCCTATAATAAATATTCAGATATGTTGAATAATGCTAATTGATCTAATTGATCCTAACTATACTCTAATAATTATATTTAATTAATTGATATACATAATATTAAATTATGTGATACTACTTAAATATCTAATCAAATTAATTAATTGATATAATTAAGTTAATGTAATGAATTATATTTAATAAGTTAAAAAAATAAATTAAAAAATATTCTTAAAAACATGCCACATCAACTTTATCATTAAGTGCAAAAATTTAATTTTTATATAATAAAATAGATTAACTTAAGCTAATCTAATTTCAAAACTAAATTAACCTAAACTAAGATAAATCATTTCATCCAATCTACTAAAATTTAACTAATCTAAACTGACTAAAAAAAAAATATACCTAATCGAAATACACAACTAAAGAGAATTTAACTTGGATTTCATATTTGACAGATTCAGGGCGTGGAACCTATTGTGGGAATTAAGGGTTTGAAATTGGAACAAAAGGAATAGGGAAAGAGGCAGCGACATGCAGACTCCAAGAGAGAGCGAGCAACAAATTTGAAAAGGCAACGACAAAGGGGTTCTGGAGCGGCTAAAAAAAGAGGTGGTGGAGGGAGGCGGTGGTTGAGTTCTGCTAAACCCTTTAAATAATTTTATATCTAAAATCATTTAAGTTATTTAATTTATGCTGCTGGGATTTTTTTTTTCTTTTTTTTTCTCCTCTAAATTTTTTTTATTTCTTTTTTTTTTTTGTTTTTTTTATTATCATTATCGTCACCACCATTATACTACCACATTTATCTCCTCCTCCTCTTTTTTCTTCTCTTTCTCTTATTTCTTTTTTATTTAAATTTCTTTGATCTCCTCATTCTTTTTCTTCTTCCTCTTCTATCATCATTATCGTCATCACCAACAATACTAATATTTTGCTAACATCTTTATTGATTTTGATTTTCTGTGGTGATTAAATGAATCGAAAATATTATCAAAACGAAACTATTATTGTATAATATCAAATGAATCGAAAATTGTCCATTATATAAATTCGAATTTAGAAACACCTGCGTCTCGAATAAACCAAAAGTATTATCAAAACAAAACAATTGTATAATACTAAATGAACCAAAAAATTTTCATTATATAAATTTGAATTCAGAAACACTTGCGTCTCGAATAAACTGAAAATTAGTTCAAAACGAAACCATTGTATAATACCAAATGAACCGAAAATTGCTCATTATATAAATTTGAATTTGATGAGAACGATAATGACGATACGTATTAGAAGAAGACAATGACGATAACGATGATGCTTATGATGATAATGAGGAGGAGGAGGAGAAGGATGAAAAAGAAGGAAAATTTCAATAGGAAGAAGAGGAGGAAGAGGGAGAGGTGTTGTTGATAACGACGGTAATGAAGAAGCGGGGATCTGGGTCGGATGTGTGGGCAGACGATCTCACAAGCTCTTTGTGTGGTGAAGGGGGGTGTCACCTGCAATGACACTCCGATGCCCAAGTCAGTCTGCGCGCAGGTGGTATTGGAGGAAGAGATATGATAACGTACCTTGGGGGGAGGGGTAGGACCCTCCCCCTTTATACCCTGTCAGTAGGGCGGGCCCCATGAGAGGTGCCCCCTTTCTTGGAAGCTTCCTACCCCCCAGCTGTCAAACAGCTGGTAACAGGGGAACGTGCTAGGGTAGCAGGTCCGGCGGGTTATGTGTGACAACCCATCTGCATGGACCGATTCACCCATGGGTCGGGTCGGGCGGTCGGCCAACTGGGCTGGGCCACAACAGTGCCCCCAACGTGCCAGCTATGGCCGTGAGCGCCGGTGGTGGCGCGTTCCGTTTCTTCTTGCACGTGTCGTCGCCTCATCGGTCTCTCGTGGCGTGAACGCGCCTTTTGTGCACGTGTAAAGCTGTTCGCTACCGAGAAATGTCTCTCACCGCCTCGTCCTTCGCGCCGGACATTTAATACTCTTAATGGGCGTTTTGAAATCGCTTGAGAAAAGATAATTTTGCCCCTGTCCTTCGCGCTTCTCAGAGTTGGTTACTTTTTTATCTTTCCTTTGGCTTCATTTCAGTTTCTTATTGCACTGCGTCTCCTTCGCTTGTTTCTCTTTCTTTCCCAATCATCTTTTCTGTGAGCCTCTGCTTTGCCCATACCTTTCTCAATCCATCAATCCCTTGCACTCACCATCATCATCATGGTAAGCTTCCTATCCTTTCTCCTGGTTTTGATATGGCATTGCTTATTTTCCTGGTTCTGCATGTGTGTTGTGTTGTTGATATAAACTACTCAATATGAACTGCGTGCTTGCTAGTGATTTAGCGTTAGGTAGATACTGTAGGGGGTTACCATTCTAGGATTTTTCTTTTTGCTTTTCTGGCCTTATTATGATGATTATAGTTATTGGATAGACATGCTTTAGTTTCTGGTAGCAATATTGTAGCTTCTGGTAGTTCTACCGACCTCCCTACCTTTTAGACTGATCTTGAGTTGTGCCCCCACTGTAGGTATGGCCCAACGTCCCGTTGTAAGGGTCGTGAGACCGACTCCCTACGATCGATATGTGTGGGTGACCTCAGATGTGAAGAAGACCCCAAACCAAATGTCTCTGGAGGAACTTACTGAGTTTCAACAGAACGAATACCTGTGCGGAGGAACCGACGAGGAAGTTAACTACGAAGCCTTCGTTCCTACCGATGACGAATGAATATTTCAATTAAACTTGCACTCTCCCCAGGTCCCCGACTGGATGTGGTTGTACAAGGCCATGTTCACTTGCCTGGGAGTTCGTCTCCCCTTCTCCCTCTTTCAGATGGTGCTACTTAACTGTTGTGACATAGCGCCATCTCAATTGCATCCAAACAGCTGGGTGTCCATTCGCTGTTTTGAGATGGTCTGTGAATACCTCGAGCTGCCGGTTTCTGTGGAGGTGTTCTTGTTTCTTTTTACTTTAACAAATCCTTCAAAGGAGGGAAAGGCAAAAAAGGGCTTCATGTCCTTCCGGGCAGCCCAAGGCCGTATGATTTTCGGCGTGTTCGAAGATTCCTACCACAGGTTCAAGGACAAGTACTTTAAGGTCCGTCCGGCCAAAGGTCGGCACCCCTTCTAGTTGACATTGGAAGGGGAACGTCGCATCCCGACGTACTGGAGTTTTGGGGCTGGAGCAAATGCCTTCACCAAAATAACACACAAATGATTGTCCCCTGAAAACAAGAGGGTTGCCGATGTCTTGTTGGCCATTTTGGAAAAAAAACCTTGTTAAGCCTCATCTTATGGGTGACCGGGATATGGCCAGGAATTATATATGTGAGTGGTCGTCTGGCGAGTTACTTGCACTTTTTGTTGTTTTTGTTTATTTTCCCGACTTGACGACTAACGTATTTTTGTGTTCTGCTGCAGTGTCAATGTCTGCCGAAGTAACAAGACTTGATGCCTTGTTCAATACTTTCTTGGCCGGCGACGATGACAACGACTCTGCGACCCCTGCTCAGGAGGTGCTCCCTGAGGACAACACTAACCTTGAGGTTCAGTCTCAACCTTCCTAGGGGGAGGTGGCCGGCACTAGCGCTGCCTCTGTCCCCGGTCCTCGGCTAGAGGTAGAAGTTGAAACGAAGGCCCGAGAAGAGATGGAGGAGGAGGTGCTCATCGTTGAGAATCCCAAGAAGAGGAAGCACTCCTCCAGTCCTGAGGGAGTTCTTACTGTTATGGAGAGGAACTTTGACGCCGGGAACTTTATAGATTTCCAGCTACTTTCTGGTACAGAGGATTTTTTCTACAGCGAGGACCTCTTTTCCCAGGCAAGGTAGATGTATCGCACTCTGCTTCGAGGGGCCGCCATAGCCAGGAAGGCGGAATCTGCCTTGGCGGGGACCCGATCTTTGGAGGTGAAGCTTGAATCCTCTGCTAAAGCTAACGCCAAGTATAAAGAGGAGGTAAAGTTGCTTCAGGAACAGCTCGCTGCTGCCGAGGAGAAGGTCAAATCGGCTGAGGAGAAGGTTAAGGCTGTTGATGAGAAGGTGAAGACAGCGGAGGAAAAAGTAAAGACCTCCGACGCTGCCGTAGCTCGCCTCACTAAACGGGAGCTCTGACGAACGGATTCTTGCGTGGTCTAGAATTTCACAAATAAGTTCACGTTGTAAGTATAGCTTCTAAACCAACAAAAATTCTTTCATACAAAAACTTGTTTGTCACTAAAGCAAACTCAATAAAATTTGTAACCGAGGTATTTAAACATCGGGTCGTCTCTCAAAGAATTGCAGGAAAGTATGATTTATTATTGGTTATGGAAAAAGGTATATTTTTTGGTTTTTGAAATAGGGAACAAGGAAATAAATTAACAATAAAGTAAATTAATTATCATGAATATCCTTGCAAGGTATAAGAACTGGAAATCTCATCCTAGTTATCCTTATTAGGTGTGATGAGAATTGTTTATTGCTCCCACTTAGTTAACCCTTACTAAATAAAGGAAAGTCAAGTGGACTAATCAATTTGATTCCTCAAGTCCTAGTCAACTCCTATGGAAAGACTAGCTTTAGAGAGATCCAAATCAATCATCAAATTCCAATTTTCAATCATCAGCTGAGTTTGATAACTCAAGTGTAACTAATTACTCAACCAAAGCAAAGGGAGAAAAATCTAAATTAAATTGGAAGCATCAATAACATGAATTTGAAGAAAGCAATCTTAAATCTGAAATACCTCAATGTGTATTAAATAAGAAAATCAATCCTAACATGGAGTTCATAAACCAATATTAACAAACTAAAATAATAGAATAAATAAAAGTAGAAGAGAAATTTAAAGTAAAGGAACACTGACCCTGGAATGAAGAAATAGCCTAAAACTAATAGAAATCCTAAATCCTAAAAACTAAGAGAGAGGAGAGAGCCCCTCTCTCTCTAGAAAACTACATCTAAAACCTAAATTTGTGTATCATGAATGTTCAATGAATGTTCTCTCTATTGAATGGATGCATTTCCCCACTTTATAGCCTCTAATCTGTGTGTTTCTGGACTTGAATTTGGGCCGAAAAGGAGTCCAGAAATCGTTGGAGACGTTTTCTGCAATTTTCTGCACGTGGCGTCCGTCACGCGTGCGCGTGGGTCACGCGTGCGCGTCATTTGGAAGTTTTCCTTGTCACACGTACGCATCGCTTGTGCTTTGCGCTAGGCATGCGTTTGCGTCGTCCACGCGTGCGCGTCACTTGGGTTCTGCACAAGTCACGTGTCCGCGTCGTCCATGCGTGCACGTCGCTGCCATTTCCTTCAAAACTTCATTTTCGCGCCTTCCTTCCACTTTTGCATGTTTCCTTCCTGTTCTCTAAGTCATTCTTGCCTTATAAAGCCTGAAAATACTCAACACACGGATCACGGCATCGAATGGTAATAAAGGATAATTAAAATTAATAATTGTATGGTCTAGGAAACATATTTTCACATATATTAAGGAGTAAGGAAGGAAATTTAAAACCATGCAATTTATATGAATAAGTGAGCAAAGACTTGATAGAAACCACTCAATTAAGCATAATATAAATCATAAAATAGTGGTTTATCAACCTCCCCATACTTAAACATTAGCATGTCCTCATGCTTAATCCAGGAGAAACTATAAAGGGGTGAAGGTAGAATGGTGGAATCTATGCAATGCAATTTATCTAAACGCAAGCTACCTAAATAGATCATGTAAGTCTAATTACTATCCACTTATATACTCCTAGAGCTTTCATGTGATCAAATTAAGTCAAATTTTTCAAGGAATCATATATGCACAACAAAGGTTGACCCATATTAAAATATATTCACAATTGAGTTGAGCTAATCAAAAGAATTCATAAACTTGCAAGACAAGCAATGATTAAACATGTATATATGGAATTGAGCTATTGAATCCTCACTGGATTTGTGTTTACACTCTAATCACTCAGTGTTTGGGATTAATCACTCTACTCTTCTCTAGTCATGCTTTCTAAAACTTTGTTCTTCATCTAACCAATCAACAAATATTTAATGTATACATGCAAACATCATGAGGTCTTTTCAAGGTTGTAATGGGGCTAAGGTAAAGGTGAGGGTATATATATAAGGCTAAGTGAGCTATAAATTGAATCCTTGATTAGTCTAAGATCTAACCTAACATATACATATTCTATACAATTTTAAAATTATGCCTAGCTATCCAATTTTCCCACTTTTGTATCACATACTCATGTACCAACTTATTTTAGAATTTATCACACGTGCATTGATCTTTTACTAGATTTAATGTTGGGGTAATATTGTCCCCTTATTTATTTGATCATATGGATATTTTTTAAATCTGAAATAAATAAACTCAACATATCAATGCACATGGTATTTTAATTATTTTGGCCTTACATGATCACGCACCCAAATTTCAAATAATTTACCAATTCAATACCTTCCTGGTGGACAAAATTGTGATCATCAATAATGGCTCCAAAGACTTGGTGCTCTCAAATGTGAATCACACTTTATCACAACTCCGCACAACTAACCAGCAAGTGTACTGGGTCGTCCAAGTAATACCTTACGTGAGTAAGGGTCGATCCCACAGAGATTGTTGGTATGAAGCAAGCTATGGTCATCTTATAAATCTCAGTTAGGCAGATAATAATTGATTATGGGAAATATAAAGAGTTACTTGCTTAGATAATAAAGGATAGAAATACTTATGTAAATTAATGGTGGGAATTTCAGATAAGCGTATGGAGATGTGATAAACCCCATTTGTAGGGTTTATCTTGTGCTTGATTTATGGGATTTTATAACCTTTTACCCACATTTATCCATTGAAATAGCATGGTTTTATAACTTCTCCTTTAATTGTGCTTAAGAGTGAAAATATGCTTTTTAGGACTTAAAATAGCTAAATCTAATTCTCCTTGATTCCATTAGATGCCGTGATATGTTTGTTAAGTGATTTAAGGTTTAGGAGGCAAAGATTGGATCAAGGGAATGAAGAAAGAAAGCATGAAAAGTTGGAGAACTCATGAAGAAATGAAAGAACCAGAAAGTTGCCAAGCCGACCTCTTCGCACTTAATCGGTCATAACTTGAGCTACAGAGGTCCAAATGATGCGGTTCCAGTTGGGTTGGAAAGCTAACATCCGGCGCTTCGAAACGATATAAGATTTGCTATGGTTGAACCACGCATGGTGACGCGTACGCGCATAGTACGCGCACGCGCTGTTGCTGCCACTAGTTCACTTAAAGCAAAACGTGGCCAGCGATTTTAGAAGCCTTGTGGGCCCAATCCAACTCATTTCTGATGCTATTTAAGCCAGGGATTGAAGGGGGAATGAATATACTCTCATACTTTAGAAGTTAGTTACCATTAGTCATAGTTTAGTTTTAGAAGTAGTTTCTAGAGAGAGAAGCTCTCACTTCTCTCTAGTATTAGGATTAGGATTATGTTTAGTTCTTAGATATAGATTTTAATACATCTTCTTCTACTTCTATCTTCTCAATTCCTTGTTGTTACATTCATTCTCCTTCCATTCTTTTGTTGTAATTTCCTTTATGTTGTTCTTGTGTTTTGTTGTAGATATACTTTTGTTTCTTCTACTCTCTTTCAATTCAATCAAGGTAATTCATAATAAATGTGTTTCTTTTGATTGTTGTTATTAATTCCTTTCAATAATTGTTGTTAGATTTCATTCTTGTTGTCAAATTACTATGCTTTTCTTTTGTGCCTTCCAAGTGTTTGAGAAAATGCTTGGTTGGATTCTAGAGTAGAGTTTTATGTTCTTGGCTTGGAAAGGTAACTTAGGAACTCTTGAGTTACTAATGTCCAAGTAGTTGATGATTGGGATCCATTGACTCTAGTTCTCACTAATTGAATTAGTGGAGAGTTAGGACTTATGGACTAGGATTGATATAGCTCATTTGACTTTCCTTTACTACTAAGTTAGAGGATGATTTAATGAGATTAATCCTTGCCAATTCTCATATTGTGGTTAGTGATTAGGATAGAGATCCTTGACCACCAACCCTTGCCAAGACCTTTTTAGGCCTTAGTTTACTTTCTTGCCATTTATCTTTCATGCTTCCTATCAAAACCCCAAAATAACTCACAACCAATAACAAGACACTTTATTGTAATTCCTAGGGAGAATGACCCGAGGTTTGAATACTTCGGTTTATAAATTTTAGGGGTTTGTACTAGTGACAAACAACTTTTTGTATGAAAGGATTATTGATTGGTTTAGAAACTATACTTGCAATGAGAATTCATTTGTGAAATTCTATACCATCAAAAATTCAATCATCAAGATGCTTGTCCCTGTTGAATCTCTGCTTTCCTACTACATTTATCCAATCCTTCTTACTCCTTTCCATGGCAAGCTGTATGTAGCGCATCACCGTTGTCAATGGCTACATCCCATCCTCTCAGTGAAAATGGTCCAAATGCTCTGTCACAGCACGGCTAATCATCTGTCGGTTCTCAATCAGGTTGGAGTAGAATCCAGTGATTCTTTTGCGTCTGTCACTAACGCCCAACCTTCAGGAGTTTGAAGCTCGTCACAGTCATTCAATCCCGGAATCCTACTCGGAATACCACAGACAAGGTTAGAATTTCTGGATTCCCATGAATGCCGCCATCAATTCTAGCTTATACCACGAAGATTCTGATTAAGGAATCCAAGAGATATGCGCCCGGCCTAAGGTAGAACGGAAGTGGCTGTCAGTCACGCGCGTTCATAGGTGAGAATGATGATGAGTGTCACGGATCATCACATTCATCAAGTTGAAGTGCAACAAATATCTTAGAACAGGAATAAATCAAATTGGATAGAAAATAATAGTAATTGCATTGAAACTTGAGGTACAGCAGAGCTCCACACCCTTAATCTATGGTGTGTAGAAACTCCACCGTTGAAAATACATAAGTGAAAGGTTCAGGCATGGCCGAATGGCCAGCCCCCATGTGGTCACAAGACCGAATGATCAAAAGACCTCTAATAAACTAGTAAAAAGTTCTATTTATACTAAACTAGCTACTAGGGTTTACAAAGATAAGTAATTGATGCATAAATTCACTTCCGGGGCCCACTTGGTGTATGTGTGGGCTGAGCTTGATCTATCCACGAGTTGAGGCTTCTCTTGGAGTTGAACGCCAAGTTGTAACATGTTTTGGGCGTTCAACTCCGGTTCGTGACGTGTTTCTGGCATTTGACTCCAGACAACAACATGGAACTGGCGTTGAGCGCCAGTTTATGTCGTCTAATCACGAATAAAGTATGGACTATTATATATTGATAGAAAGCTCTGGATGTCAAATTTCTAACGCCGTTAAGAGCGTGCCATTTGGAGTTTTGTAGCTCCAAAAAATCCATTTCGAGTGCAGTGAGGTCAGATTCCAACAACATCAGCAGTCCTTTGTCAGCCTCCTTATCAGAGTTTTGCTCAGGTCCCTCAATTTCAGCCAGAAATTACCTGAAATAACAGAAAAACACAAAAGCTCATAGTAAAGTCCATAAATGTGAATTTAGCATAAAAACTAATGAAGACATCCCTAAAAGTAACTAGATCATACTAAAAACTACCTAAAAACAATGCCAAAAAGCGTATAAATTATCCGCTCATCACAACACCAAACTTAAATTGTTGTTTGTCCCCAAGCAACTGAAAATCAATTAGGATAAAAAGAAGAGAATATACTATAAATTACAAAATATCAATGAATATTAATTCTAATTAGATGAGCGGGACTTGTAGCTTTTTGCTTCTGAACAGTTTTGGCATCTCACTTTTTCCTTTGAAGTTCAGAATGATTGGCTTCTCTAAGAACTTAGAATTTTGGATAGTGTTATTGATTCTCCTAGTTAAGTATGTTGATTCTTGAACACAACTACTTTTATGAGTCTTGGCCGTGGCCCTAAGCACTTTTTTTCCAGTATTACCACCAGATACATAAATGCCACAGACACATGACCGGGTGAACCTTTTCAGATTGTGACTCAGCTTTGCTAGAGTCCCCAGTTAGAGGTGTCCAGAGCTCTTAAGCACACTCTTTTTGCTTTGGATCACAACTTTAACCACTCAGTCTCAAGCTTTTCACTTGGACCTGCATGCCACAAGCACATGGTTAGGGACAGCTTGATTTAGCCGCTTAGGCCTGGAATTTGGTTCCTTGGGCCATCCTATCCATTGATGCTCAAAGCCTTGGATCCTTTTTACCCTTGCCTTTTGGTTTTAAGGGCTATTGGCTTTTTCTGCTTGCTTTTTCTTTTTCTTTCTATTTTTTTGCCATTTTTTTTCGCAAGCTTTTGCTATTCACTGCTTTTTCTTGCTTCAAGAATCAATTTCATGATTTTTCAGATTATCAATAACATTTCTCTTTGTTCATCATTCTTTCAAGAGCCAACAATTTTAACATTCATAAACAACAAGATCAAAATTATGCACTGTTCAAGCATTCATTCAGAAAACAAAAAGTATTGTCACCACATCAATATAATTAAATTAAATTCAAGGACAATTTTCGAAATTTGTGTACTTCTTGTTCTTTTTGAATTAAAAACATTTTTTTTATTTAAGAGGGGTGAAGGATTTATGGAATTTTATTCATAGCTTTAAGACATAGTTACTACATACTAATGATCATGAAGTAGAGACACAAAACATAAATAGACATGAAGCATAAAAATCGAAAAAAAACAGAGAAATAAGAACAAGGAATGAGTCCACCTTAGTGGCATTTTTTTCTTGAAGGACCAACAATGTCCTTAAGCTCTTCTATGTCCCTTCCTTGCCTTTGTTGCTCCTCCCTCATTACTTTTTGATCTTCTCTTAATTCATGGAGAATGATGGAGTGCTCATGATGTTCCACCCTTAATTGTTCCACATTGTAACTCAAATCTTCTAAGGAAGTGTTGAGTTATTCCCAATAGTTGTTGGGAGGAAAGTGCATCCCTTGAGGCATCTCCGGGATTTCTTGGTGATGAGCTTCCCCATGTTTCCCTTGGACTCCATGAGTGGGCTCTCTTGTTTGCTCCATCATTTTCTTAGTGATGGGATTGTCCTCCTCAATGAGGATGTCTCCTTCTATGATAACTCCAGCTGAGTAACATAGATGGCAAATAAGATGAGGAAAAGCTAGCCTTGCCAAAGTAGAGGACTTATCGGCTATTTTGTAGAATTCATGGGAGATGACTTCATGAACTTCTACTTCCTCTCCAATCATGATGCTATGAATCATGATGGCCCGATCCACAGTAACTTCAGATCGGTTGCTAGTGGGGATGATGGAGCGTTGAATGAACTCCAACCATCCTCTAGCCACAGGCTTGAGGTCCAGTCTTCTTAGTTGAACCGGCTTGCCTTTGGAGTCTCGTTTCCATTGAGCTCCTTCCACACAGATGTCCATAAAGACTTGGTCCAACCTTTGATTAAAGTTGACCCTTCTAGTGTAGTTGGTCCAACCTCACATTTTTTAGACTAAAATCTAAGTATTTCGCCCGAACCATTGTAAGATAGTTCTTTGGATTCGGGTTCATACTTTGATCATGGTTCCTAGTGATCCATGCATTGGCATAGCACTCTTGAACCATTAAAATCCCGACTTGTTGAATGGGTTGGTTAGAACTTCCCAACCTCTTCTTTGGATCTCATGTCGGATCTCCGGATACTCATTTTTCTTGAGCTTGAAAGAGACCTCAGGGATCACCTTCTTCTTGGCCACAACATCATAGAAGTTGTCTTGATGGGCTTTGGAGATGAATCTTTTCATCTCCCATGACTCGGAGGTAGAAGCTTTTGTCTTCCCTTTCCCTTTTCTAGAGGATTCTCCGGCCTTGGGTGCCATCAATGGTTATGAAAAAACAAAAATCTTATACTTTTACCACACCAAACTTAAAATATTGCTCGCCCTCGAGCAAGAGAAGAAAGAAGAGAAGAAGAAGAAGAAGAAAATATGGAGGAGAAGGAGAGGTGTAGGTTTCGGCCAAGGTATAGAAGAGGGGGTTGTGTTGTGTGAAAATGAAGTAGAATGGAGGGGTATATATAGGGAGGGCGGAGAGGGTAGGTTCGGCCATTTAGGGTGGGTTTGGGTGGGAAAGATTTTTGAATTTTGAAGGGATGGGGAAGAGTGGAGGGATGTGAGTGGTGATGGGGTAATTGGGAAGGGAGATTGAGGTGATTAGTGAAGGGTTTTGGGAAAGAGTGTTTATTGGAAAGAGAGAATGAATGTTGAGAAGAGGGGAGAATATGTTAGGTGGGGATCCTGTGGGGTCCACAGATCCTGAGATGATCCTGTGGGGTCCACAGATCCTGAGGTGTCAAGGATTTACATCCCTGCACCAATTAGGCATGTAAAATGCCTTAGCATACCATTTTAGCATTTAAACACCGAAGTGATACACGTTCTGGGTGTTCAACGCCCATGTGCAGCATGTTTCTGGCGTTGAACGCCAGTGCCATGCTTGTTACTGGCGTTCAGTGCCAGCTTTCCTCAGGGCACATTCCTGGCGTTCAAACGCCAGGATGTTGCTTGTTTCTGGCGTTCAGCGCCAGATCCATGCTCTGTTCTGGCGTTGAACGCCAGCCAGATACACCTTACTGGCGTTTAAACGCCAGTAAGTCCTTCCTCCAGGGTGTGATTTTTCCTCTGCTGTTTTTGATTCTGTTTTTAATTTTAATATTTTTTTCGTGACTCCTCATGATCATGAACATACTAAAACACAAAATAACAATAAAATAAAAAGAAAATTAGATAAATAAAAATTGGGTTGCCTCCCAACAAGTGCTCTTTTAATGTCACTAGCTTGACAGTGGGCTCTCATGGAGCCTTAGAGAAGTTCAGAGCATGATGAAGGTTTCCCAACACCAAACTTAGAGTTTGAATGTGGGATCCTCTCAACACCAAACTTAGAGTTTGGTTGTGGCCTCCCAACACCAAACTTAGAGTTTGATTGTGGGGGCTCTTTTTGACTCTGTATTGAGAGAAGCTATGCACGCTTACTCTCCCTTGTTACAGAAGGATGGCCGTGTGCCTTAAACACAAGGTAGTCCCCATTCAATTGAAGGACTAATTCTCCTCTGTTAACATCAATCACAGCACCTGCTATGGCTAGGAAAGGTCTTCCAAGGATGATGCATTCATCTCCTTCCTTTCTAGTGTCTAAGATTATGAAATCAGTAGGGATGTAAAGGCCTTCAACCTTTACCAACACATCCTCTACTAATCCATAAGCTTGTCTTACTGACTTGTCTGCCAATTGTAATGAGAATAAGGCAGGTTGTACCTCAATGATTCCTAGTTTCTCCATTACAGAGAGTGGCATAAGATTTATCCCTGACCCCAGGTCACACAGAGCCTTGTTAAAGGTCATGGTGCCTATGGTACAGGGTATTGAGAATTTGCCAGGATCTTGTCTCTTTTGAGGTAAGATTTTTTGAACCCATGTGTCTAGTTCACTAATGAGCAAGGGAGGTTCACCTTCCCAAGTCTCATTACCAAACAACTTGGCATTCAGCTTTATAATAGCTCTTAGATATTGAGCAACTTGCTCTCCAATCACATCTTCATCCTCTTCTGAGGAAGAATAGTCTTCAGATCTCATGAATGGCAGAAGGAGATTTAGTAGAATCTCTATGGTCTCTATATGAGCCTCAGATTCCTTTAAGTCCTCAATGGGGAACTCCTTCTTGTTTAAGAGACGTCCCAGGAAGTCTTCCTCACTAGGATTTTCGTCCTTCTCCTCCCTTGTGCATTCGGCCATATTGATTACATCAAATGGCCTTGCACTCTCCTTTTGGATTCTCTTCTGTATTGCTTGGGAGAATACTGGGGGGAGTTTCAATAACTTTCTTACTCAGCTGGCCCACTTGTGCCTCCAAATTTCTGACAGAGGACCTTGTTTCACTCATGAAACTTAGAGTGGCCTTAGATAGATCAGAGACTAAATTTGCTAAATTAGAGGGGCTCTGCTCAGAATTCTCTGTCTGTTGCTGAGAAGATGATGGAAAAGGCTTGTTATTACTAAGCCTGTTTCTTCCACCATTATTAAAGCCTTGTTGAGGCTTTTGTTGATCCTTCCATGAGAAATTTGGATGATTTCTCCATGATGAATTATAGGTGTTTCCATAAGGTTCACCCATGTAATCTACCTCTGCTATTGCAGGGTTCTCAGGATCATAAGCTTCTTCAGAAGCTGCCTCTTTAGTACTGTTGGATGCATTTTACCATCCATTCAGACTTTGAGAGATCATGTTGACTTGCTGAGTCAGACTTTGTTCTGAGCCAATATGGCATTCAGAGCATCAATCTCAAGATCTCCCTTCCTCTGAGGCGTCCCATTATTCACAAAATTCCTTTCAAAAGTGTACATGAATTGGTTATTTGCAACCATATCAATAAGTTCTTGAGCTTCTGCAGGTGTTTTCTTTAGGTGGATAGATCCACCTGCAGAATGGTCCAATGACATTTTGGAAAACTCAGATAGACCATAATAGAATATATCTAATATAGTCCATTCTGAAAACATGTCAGAAGGACACTTTTTGGTCATCTGCTTGTATCTTTCCCAAGCTTCATAGAGGGATTCACCATCTTTTTGCTTGAAGGTCTGAACATCCACTCTAAGCTTGCTCAACTTTTGAGGAGGAAAGAATTTATCCAAGAAGGCCGTGACCAGCTTATCCAGGAGTCCAGGCTATCTTTAGGTTGTGAGTCCAACCATGTTCTAGCTCTGTCTCTTACAGCAAAAGGGAAAAGCATGAACCTGTAGACTTCAGGATCTACTCCATTCATCTTTACAGTTTCACAAATCTGCAAGAACTCAGTTAAAAATTGGTAAGGATCTTCAAATGGAAGTCCATGAAACTTGCAGTTCTGTTGCATTAGAGCAACTAATTGAGGTTTCAGCTCAAAATTGTTTGCTCCAATGGCTGGAATGGAGATGCTTCTTCCATCAAATTTGGAAGTTAGTTTAGTGAAATCATCAAGCATCCTCCTTGCATTATTGTTGTTGGGTTTGGCTGCCATCTCCTTTTCTTGTTCAAAAATTTCAGAAAGGTTGTCTCTGGATTGTTGTAATTTAGCTTCTCTTAATTTCCTCTTCAGAGTCCTTTCAGGTTCAGGATCAGCTTCAACAAGAATGCCTTTTTCCTTGTTCCTACTCATATAGGGAAGAAGAGAACAAGAAAAGAAAGAGGAATCCTCTATGTCACAGTATAGAGATTCCTTTATGTTAGTAGAGAAAGAAAGGGAATAGGAGTGAAGAAGAATGAATAGGTAGGGGTAGTGATTTGAGATGAAGAGAGGTGAAGAGAAGTGTTAGTAGATAAATAAATAAATAGAAGAAGGGGAGAGGGAAGAAATTTCGAAAATAAATTTGAAAAGAAGTTAAATGATTTTCGAAAATAAAAGATAAGATAGAATTAAAATTAAAATAATTAATTAATTAAAAAGAATTTTTGAAAAAGGGATGAGATATTTTCGAAAATTAGAGAGGAAAAAGTAGTTAGGTGGTTTTGAAAAAGATAAGAAACAAACAAAAAGTCAAATAGTTAGTTGAAAAAGATATTAAAATCAAATTTGAAAAGATAAGAAGATAAGAAGTTAGATAAGATATTTTGAAACTAAATTTTTGAAAAAGATATGATATAAAAGATAAGATAAGATAGATTTAATTTTTAAAATTAAAATTAATTACTTAACTAACAAGAAATTAAAAGATAAGATTCTAGAATTTAAAGATTGAACCTTTCTTAACAAGAAAGTAACAAACTTCAAATTTTTGAATCAATCATATTAATTGTTAGCATAATTTTCGAAAATTTGAAATAAAGTTAAGAAAAAGATTTTTGAAAAAATATTTTGAAATTTTCGAAATTAAAAAGATAAAAATGAAAAAGATTTAATTTGAAAAAGTTTTGAAAAGATAAGATTTTTAAAATTGAAAATTTGACTTGACTTGTAAGAAACAACTAATTTTTAAAATTTTTTTGACCAAGTCAACCCAAAATTTCAAAAATTTGGAGAGAAATAAGGAAAAGATATTTTTTTGATTTTTGAATTTTTGATGAGGAGAGAGAAAAACACAAAAATGATTCACAACATGAAAATTATGAATCAAAACTCATGATGCATGCAAGAGCAATATGAATGTCAAGATGAACACCAAGAACCCTTTGAAGATCATGTTGAACATCAAGAACATAATTTTGAAAAATTTTTGATGCAAAGAAAACATACAAGACACCAAACTTAGAAATCTTTAATGCATGGACTCTAACAAACGAAAAATGCATATGAAAAACAACAAACAACACAAAACAAGAAAACATCAAGATCAAACAAGAAGACTTGTCAAGAACAACTTGAAGATCATGAAGAACACCATGAATGCATGAATTTTCGAAAAATACAAGAAAAAATTTTTAAAGCATGCAATTGACACCAAACTTAAAAATTGACTCAAGACTCAAACAAGAAACACAAAATAAATTTTTTTTTATGATTTTATGATTTTTTTGTATTTTCTTTAATTTTTTTCGAAAATGTTCTTTAGAAAAACGAAAATAATAAAAAAATATTTTTGAAAGATTTTTGAAAACTTTTTGAAAAGAAAATTACCTAATCTGAGCAACAAGATGAACCGTCAATTGTCCATACTCGAACAATCCCCGGCAACGGCGCCAAAAACTTGGTGGACGAAATTGTGATCATCAATAATGGCGCCAAAGACTTGGTGCTCTCAAACGTGAATCACACTTTATCACAACTCCGCACAACTAACCAGCAAGTGTACTGGGTCGTCCAAGTAATACCTTACGTGAGTAAGGGTCGATCCCACAGAGATTGTTGGTATGAAGCAAGCTATGGTCATCTTATAAATCTCAGTCAGGTAGATAATAATTGATTATGGGAAATATAAAGAGATACTTGCTTAGATAATAAAGGATAGAAATACTTATGTAAATTAATGGTGGGAATTTCAGATAAGCGTATGGAGATGCTTGTCTCTGTTGAATCTCTGCTTTCCTACTGCTTTTATCCAATCCTTCTTACTCCTTTCCATGGCAAACTGTATGTAGGGCATCACCGTTGTCAATGGCTACATCCCATCCTCTCAGTGAAAATGGTCCAAATGCTCTGTCACAGCACGGCTAATCATCTGTCGGTTCTCAATTAGGTTGGAGTAGAATCCAGTGATTCTTTTGCATCTGTCACTAACGCCCAGCCTTCAGGAGTTTGAAGCTCGTCACAGTCATTCAATCTCGGAATCCTACTCGGAATACCACAGACAAGGTTAGACTTTTCGGATTCCCATGAATGCCGCCATCAATTCTAGCTTATACCACGAAGATTCTGATTAAGGAATCCAAGAGATATGTGCCCGGCCTAAGGTAGAACGGAAGTGGTTGTCCGTCACGTGCGTTCATAGGTGAGAATAATGATGAGTGTCACGGATCATCACATTCATCAAGTTGAAGTGCAACGAATATCTTAGAACAGGAATAAATCGAATTGGATAGAAAATAATAGTAATTGCATTGAAACTTGAGGTACAGCAGAGCTCCACACCCTTAATCTATGGTGTGTAGAAACTCCACCGTTGAAAATACATAAGTGAAAGGTTCAGGCATGGCCGAATGGCCAGCCCCCATGTGGTCACAAGACCGAATGATCAAAAGACCTCTAATAAACTAGTAAAAAGTTCTATTTATACTAAACTAGCTACTAGGGTTTACAAAGATAAGTAATTGATGCATAAATTCACTTCCGAGGCCCACTTGGTGTATGTTTGGGCTGAGCTTGATCTATCCACAAGCTGAGGCTTCTCTTTGAGTTGAACGCCAAGTTGTAACGTGTTTTGGGCGTTCAACTCCGGTTCGTGACGTGTTTCTGGCGTTTGACTCTAGACAGCAACATGGAACTGGCGTTGAGCGCCAGTTTACGTCATCTAATCACGGCTAAAGTATGGACTATTATATATTGCTGGAAAGCTCTGGATGTCTACTTTTCAACGTAGTTGGGAGCGCGCCATTTGGAGTTCTGTAGCTCTAGAAAATCTATTTCGAGTGCAGGGAGGTCAGATTCCAACAGCATCAGCAGTCCTTTGTCAGCCTCCTTATCAGAGTTTTGCTCAGGTCCCTCAATTTCAGCCAGAAATTACCTGAAATAATAGAAAAACACGAAAGCTCATAGTAAAGTCCAGAAATGTGAATTTAGCATAAAAACTAATGAAAACATCCCTAAAAATAACTAGATCATACTAAAAACTACCTAAAAACAATGCCAAAAAGCGTATAAATTATCCGCTCATCACTTCCTATCAACCCAAGTTCCCACGGCTCCCCACACTTTAATTGATACACAACCTCTATCTTAAGCTAACCAAAGATTTAATTCGGGATATTTAATTTATTTTTCTGCTTAAGGCTAGTGATGTTGTTATAGAACAAAAGGGGATTAAAAGGCTCAAGGTGCCTAACAAGGGTGTTTTAAAAGGGTAGGCTATTTGGGATAAGTGAGCAAAAACAAATAATGGCCTCAATCATATGCAAGCATATAAATACATTGAATATTGGACATATAGAATGGAGCAAAGTAATGTCTGCAAGTATAGAGAAGAAGAGAGAAACACACAGGAATGAAAACTATAGTTAAATAATATAACCATGCAATTAAGCTCAAAAACTCACGGGTTGTGTGTTCTTTGGCTCAAAAACCATATATCAGTTATGTATATCATGCAAGTAGAAATTAAGAGTTTCCATTCAATTTAATGTGAATCTTTGAATGGCTCTTATAAAAATAAGTATTTTCCTTGAAAAATGTTGTCAATTTACCAACATCTATATATATATATATATATATATATATATATATATATATATATGGTGGGTGGATTGTTGTGATTCTGAAAAACTAAAATTTCTAGTTTACTCTTTATTTTCAATTAAACCATATTATCATATGCTAAAAGGGTAAACTAAACTAAATAATCCATATTTTCTATATCACAACTAATAAGCTAAGAGTGCAAATTAAGCTAAATATTTAAGATATATACAGCCCAAAATGCAAAATGTAATAAAGTAATAAAAAATACAGCAAAAGAAAATGTGCAAGTACTGAAAGTCGAACAAGATAAAATAAAATAAAATACAGAAAGAGAAATAGGATAAAGAGTCTGAAAGTAGTTCACCAAAATAAAGTTTGCTAGAGATGGCGACCTCCCCACACTTAAATAATAGCATCGTCCCCGATGCCCAATCAAGCTGGGTGTGAAGAGTCGTCACCTCCGGAGGGGTGTGTAGGTGCTGTCTGTATGGGCTCTGGCAGTGAAAGTGTCTGAGGCTCTGCCTGTATAGGTGTCTGTGGGTCTGATGGCTGTGGCTGCTGAGGCTCCTCATGCTGGGGCTCTGCCTGCTCGGGTCCTGCCTGCTCAGCCTCTGCTCGTGCATCCTCCTCCTGGTCATCCGCCTCCTCTTCAGATGGCTCTGATGGTGTGTCAGGCTTGGAGGGGATGTCAGTGTGACCTGACCGAATCATCAACTTCAAATGCTCATAGCGTCGCTTGTTACGATGCTCAGACCGCTCATATCACCGCTGGTTGCGGCGCTCCATCTGGTCCAGGCACTCGAATAGGCAGTGCACAAGGTGGTAGACGGGCTGGGAGGCAGGTGAGGGTGCTGTGGATGTGGTTGGTGCAGCAGGTGCTGAAGGGGCAGCAGAAGATGTGGCTGCATCAGCAGAGGCAATAATAGAGGGCGGTCTATAGCCCAGAGCCTTAAACTTCTTTCCGTGTGGGATGATCTTCTTGTAGTCGGCGGCTGGTGGCTTCTCGTCCTCAGGCTCCCATGATACCTCAGCTCGGCGGCCCAACTGGGTAATCAGATAAGGGAAGGGCAGAGTGCCTCTAATATGGACTTTAGCCAAGGAATGCCTGATGAACCGAGGAAGGTACAGGTCCTTGCCTTCCATCACGCACGAGATAAGAGTAATCACGGCAGCTGGCACCTCCGTCTTGTGAGTGCTTGGCATCACATAGTTGCTCAGAATTTACTGCCATAGCCGAGCCTCATCATTCAGATAAATGATTTTTATGCCTTTTGGGTTTACTGTTGACTTGCCCATAACCCATGGGACAACTGGGTCAATGGATATGGTTTACTTCACTACTTCCCAATCAAATCACATAAATCTCATATCTTCATCAACCTTCTAATAACCATCTGGCTGATCAGATTTAGGCAGGAACTAGAGGATATCTTCAATTGCCTCCTCAGTGACTAGAATCTATTTTCCTCTCAGCTGTACTGCATCCAGGGTTGTCTTGTAATAGTTGAAATAGAATTCCCGGACCCAAGATGCATTAACTTTCGTCAAGTCCCTCTCCAAAAAGAACCAGCCTATCTGTTTTATCTGTTCTATAGTGCACGGTTGTAGTTCAGCTGGAATTCGGAGGGTCTTTTCCAAGTATAGGTGCGTTTTAGTCCCAAATACATCATATTTTAGTTCACAGTAACGATTTGCAAACTTGATCAGATCAGTGGCAGGAACTAGTTGATCTGCTTTTTCCTCCGGAGAGAAGTTCTTCTCACACCAGAAATCATCATGCAGGATATCTAACAGGGCGGTAGATGATTCTCGTCTCTTTCTTTTACTCGTGCCTGCTTTAGCTTTGCCTTTCCCCTTTGGATCAGACATCCTAAAAAACAGAAGTTTCAAGATACAATTATCAACTTAAAGCAGAAAAACAGGAAGGCAAATAGGATTCAAGCGATATAAGCATAGATGGGCAAAATAGGGATAAAAGCCAAAGCATGAAGTAAGTCAGAAAGATATAGAAGGTTGGACTAAACGCATGATAAAATTCAAAGAATTCAATTAAAAATCACAATCCGAAAATTATTAACTGAAATGCACAATGCCTGTTCGACAGGAAACAACAATAAACATGCCATGAAAGGGGTTAAAAGGGGTTAGTGTAAACCAAGAGAGAAGTTAGAAAGGTAATGAAGTCAAAAGTTAAAAAGGGAAGTTAAAGTTAGTGGCATGGTACTGTAGTTCCCAGCTAACAGAAATGCATAAACTTAAAGAACAAGTAACTCACATTCAAGCAGAGAATGTAGATTATTGATGGTAAATATGAAAATAAAAGAAGCATGAAAAGGATTAATAATCATCAATAATGCAATTAAAGTTGGAAGTGAACCAAAAGAGATAGTAAATGCTAGCCCAGCATGTCATGAGGTGACTTTGGTTTAAACCAATTAAAGCACAACGGAAAAGTACCAAAGGCAAGTCATGAATGGCAATTTAAGGAAAACCGGCTCTGAGAAAAATTGGGCAGCATTTCGGCAGTAAAAGGAACGTTCCCGGAAAATCAAACAGCATAATAATGCAAGTAGCAATTGTCAAACAGAATTAGCAATTTATAAGAGTCTCAAAACAAGTTATATCAAACCAGCAAGTAAAATGGTATTGAGAAGAAATCTCAATCAAGATAGGTTCAAGGCAGAATGTAGACCAGAACAGTAGCATAAGATTAAGGCAATCAACAATCAAGCCTGGTTTAGTTTAAAGGTGTGTAGAATTGAAATGGAAATTGAAATGGAGCACTTGATTAATCATAGGAAATTTCAAAAAGGCAGGAACAGAAATTATGCAAAAGGATATCAATTTTAGTCAGCACATGGATTTCAAGATAATGTAGAGCAACAATTGCAAGCAGCAGTAACAAATGCAACATATAAGAATGATGGCATATGGCAGAACATTATTGCAGCCATGAAACAGTGAAACGGCAACAACAACAGTCAACCAATAGTAAAAAGCAAAAAATCCAAACAGCAAGTACGGAGCAATTATCAGACCTAGAATCCTCTAACCACATCCTAGCTACCTAACCACCTAGAATCCACTATGAAACATGCATATCTAACTAATCTAGATTGAACAAAATTGAAAAAAATGCAAACTAACTAACTTGAACGGGAAAGGAATCGGAGTGCAGTGGAACCTGTTAAGGCAGTGAAAGAAATGGAACAAAGAGAAAGAGGGGTGGTATGGCGGTGCTGTGGTGGCGGCAGGGGTCATCAACGATGGCGGCACAATGGTCTGGGTGCGACGGCGGCAGGTTTGGGGTCGGCGACGGGACAAGGGTGAGAAGAGGGGGGTAGGGGAAAAAGGAGAAGGAAAATAGGAGAAGGAGGGGTGAGGGGGAACGGGCGCAGCTGCTCCGGCGGGAGGTGGTGGTGGGCTGCGGTGGTTATGGGGGAAATGGAGGGAAGGAGAGTGGAGATGGATCGTTGGGGAAGGGGGGAAAAGTGGGCACGCGAATATTAGGGTTTCCGCGTCAGGGGTGTTAGTGAATTTAAATCCACGCGGATGCGTGGGTTACGCGAGAGCGTGGATGAGGCGAAAGTGCAACGACGCGGAAGCGTCATTGATGCGACCATGTGGGTAGGGATGGGTGAAGATGACGCGTCCGCGTAAAGTACGCGATCGCGTCGGCCAAAATTGTGCTAAACGCACGACTCCAGCGCCATTTTAGCGCAACTCTCTGTTTGATTTGAGGGAACAAATAGTTTTTAGGTGACGCGTGCGCGTCGCCCACGCTCTCGCGTGATGTGCCAAAAATGTAAGCGACGCGGACGCATCATGGACGCGCACGCATAGCCTAATTTGTGCTTATCGCTCCCCAGCCGCACGATTCCAGCCCAACTTTCTGTTCATTGGATGGAGACGCCGATTTGGAATCGACGCCCACGTGTGGCCTACGCGCACGCGTGGTGTGGTTTATATATATGCATAATGAAAATATGAAGATGCTGATGCAGATGTTATAAATGGTACTAGGAGGAAAATAAAATTAAACTAAAAACAAACAAAATAAAAGAAAATTAAGATTGAAAAAGAACGATCATACCATGGTGGGTTGTCTCCCACCTAGCACTTTTAGTTAAAGTCCTTAAGTTGGACATCTGATGAGCTCCTTGTTATGGTGGCTTATGCTTGAACTCATCCAGAAATCTCCACCAACGTTTGAAAATCCAATATCCTCCGGGGTCCCAAACTAGGCACGTAAAGCCTTCGAGCAAGTTAAAGCAGATGATCGGGCTCCAGAGGTATTGGTTATCAGAATGAATTCCAGGATCCCAAACTTTGCTTTTGTACCCATCCTTGATTTGATCTACATTTTTCTACCCGGGCAGTATGGAATTTGAACTCTCACTAAGATGACCACACATCTACTGAGACCCATTCAATCGAGCTTTATCCAACCTTTCACCTTAAATTAAAGTGTGGAACCTTATCGCATCTTGCATATAGACTCCGATCACTGATCATTTCCCTCTTACTTTTAAAGCCACAAAGAGCTCTAAGCTGGCCATCGGTTTCAAGC
This sequence comes from Arachis hypogaea, assembly GCF_003086295.3. Lineage (NCBI taxonomy): Eukaryota > Viridiplantae > Streptophyta > Magnoliopsida > Fabales > Fabaceae > Arachis > Arachis hypogaea. Next base: position 79,897,531 of record NC_092039.1, on the reverse strand, counting down.
AAACCATATTCAAGTGGAAAGGTGAAGATAAAGGCTAAGAATTTTACCCACTTGAAGGTTGTATTGGGTGGTAATGGCCTTGGGACAGGTGTTTCCAGTGGTTTTGCAGGCTCCACTTTCTTGTACTCCTCTGTGAATTCTTTCAATTCTTGATAAACCTCTTCAACTTCAACCACGTCTTGATCAAAGTCTTCGATTTCTTCCTCATCACTCAAGTCATAATTTGGAGGTTGAGAAAAGTCTACCTCTACATCGGCTTCGTATTCACTTGGGGAAAATTCTCCAAGATCAAAGAGTTCAATTATGGATGCAAGTTCATTACTAGAAGAGTTTGATTCATGATCATCACTGCCAAGGGAATTAGCTTCTTGATCTGTTCCATCCAATTCTTCATAAGATACATGCCTTGGGGGTTGTGCATTATCCTCTTTGGCATCAGTTGTAACTTTCTTGGCGGAATTCTCTGCAATTCTTGATTGCCATGGAGGTTCAGAGTTTTCTAATTCTTTAACCAATTCTTCTTCTTCTATAAATTTGGCTTCCTCTACTTGTTCCAGTACAAAGTCATGCTCTTTACTGTCTATCGGGGCTTCCAGTGTCTCCTTCATGCTACGCTCTTCATTAGATTCCCCATATGAAGCCATGGGGGTTTCTTGAATGTCCGAAGGTTGGGAGGCTAATCGATTTATCGCTTGCTCCAATTGGTGAAGAGTTGCATGAAATTGGTTCACTGTTTCCTTGAGACGATCCTTTGATTCTTGTTCCACTGGATATGGGCATGGTGCATATGGGAGTGGTGGTTCTTGGGAGTAGTTAGGTTGGAATTGGGGCGGATACGGGTTAGGGTCATAAGAAGGTGAATGGTTGTAGTTGGCTTGTGTGTATGGTGGTTCAAAGTTATATTGGGGAGGTGGTTCATAAACATATGGCGGGGCTTGTTGGAAACTACAAGGGGGTCCACCGTAACTATTGTCTTGGTATGCATTGTAGAATGGTCGTTGTCCATGGTACTTTGGAAAGTGTTGTTGCCGAAAGGGTTGATCAGATCCTCGTGGCTCCTTCCATTTTTTGATTGTTTCGACCTCGATGCATGTTCCTACTATAGCTTCCATTCCTTGAAACAACATTGGAACCAAACTTAAAGCCAGAGGGGTGAGAACTCATAGTAGCTAATAAAAATTAAAAACAAAAAACAAATAAATAAGCAAAAAGCAAATATTTACAATAACCAATAATAAGGCACACGTTTGCAATTTCCCGGCAATAGTGCCATTTTGACAAACGGATTCTTGCGTGGTCTAGAATTTCACAAATAAGTTCACGTTGTAAGTATAGCTTCTAAACCAACAAAAATCCTTCCGTACAAAAACTTGTTTGTCACTAAAACAAACCCAATAAAATTTTTAACCAAAGTATTTAAACCTCGGGTCGTCTCTCAAGAAATTGCAGGGAAGTATGATTTATTATTGGTTATGGAAAAAGGTATATTTTTGGGTTTTTGAAATAGGAAACAAGGAAATAAATTAACAATAAAGTAAATTAATTATCATGAACACCCTTGCATGGTATAAGAACTGGAAATTCCATCCTAGTTATCCTTATCAGGTGTGATGAGAATTGTTTATTGCTCCCACTTAGTTAACCTTTACTAAATAAAGGAAAGTCAAGTGGACTAATCAGTTTGATTTCTCGAGTCCTAGTCAACTCCTATGGAAAAACTAGCTTTAGAGGGATCCAAATCAATCAGCAAATTCCAATTTTCAATCATCAGCTGAGTTTGATAACTCAAGTGTCACCAATTACTCAACCAAAGCAAAGGGAGAAAAATCTAAATTAAATTGGAAGCATCAATAACATGAATTTGAAAAAAGCAATCTTAAATCTGAAATACCTCAATGTGTATTAAATAAGAAAATCAATCCTAACATGGAGTTCATAAACCAATATTAACAAACTAAAATAATAGAATAAATAAAAGTAGAAGAGAAATTTAAAGTAAAAAAACATTGAACCTAGAATGAAGAAATAGCCTAAAACTAATAAAAATCCTAAATCCTAAAAACTAAGAGAGATGAGAGAGCTTCTCTCTCTAGAAAACTACATCTAAAACCTAAATTTGTGTATCATGAATGTTCAATGAATGTTCTCTCTATTGAATGGATTCATTCCCCACTTTATAGCCTCTAATCTATGTTTTCTAGGCTTGGATTTGGGCCGAAAAGGAGTCCAGAAATCGCTGGAGACGTTTTCTGCAATTTTCTGCCCGTGGCGTCCGTCACGCGTGCGCGTCATTTAGAAGTTTTCCATGTCATGCGTACGCGTCAGTCACGCATAGGCGTCGCTTGTGCTTTATGCTAGGCATGCGTTTGTGTTGTCCACGCGTGCACGTCGCTTAGGTACTGCGCGAGTCACACGTGTGTGTCGTCCATGCGTGCGCGTCGCTGCCATTTCCTTCAAAACTACATTTTCGCGCATTCCTTCCACTTTTGCATGTTTCCTTCCTGTTCTCTAAGTCATTCCTGCCCTATAAAGCCTGAAAATACTCAATACACGGATCACGGCATCGAATGGTAAGAAAGGATAATTAAAATTAATAATTTTATGGTCTAGGAAACATATTTTCATATATATTAAGGAGTAAGGAAGGAATTGTAAAATCATGCAATTTATATGAATAAGTGAGCAAAGACTTGATAGAAACCACTCAATTGAGCATAATATAAATGATAAAATAGTGGTTTATCAAGCTCACCTTGGAGGGTCAGCTTAACTCTTCCCAAGGTCGGGTGGCCGAGCTGGAGAAGAAGCGTGACGAAGCGCTATCCTTGGTCAAGACGGCCCAAGCCGAGACTACTGAATTCAAGAAAAAGTATAGAGAGACGTAAAGCAGGGAAAGAGTGCCATTCTGTTGATCGAGGAGGCCCTCAAGGCTCAAGTGAAGCTGCTGGCTCCTGACTTCGACACCTCGGCGGTTGGCGTTTTCAAGACTATTAAGGATGGCAAGATCGTTGACATGCTGAGGAAGTAGCTTGTACTTTGTAACTTGCGAACTTTGTTATCTTTATAACTTGTCAACTTTGTAATTTTTGGATCGCTTTTGAAAATGTTAGCCGCTTGCTCGGCTTGTAATTACTGTTCGTCCCTCGCTTGGTCAATAGTATCCTTATACCATATTTTGTTACCGTTTTGTTGGTATTGGCTATTTGTTCATGTTCGTTTACCGTTATGTTGGTAATTGACGTGGCCAGGTCGTGGCCTTTACTGTTGTTACAGCCGCTTGCTAATGTATATTACTTTAGATGGTTCCCGGGGTGATCAATCCCAGGTTACCGTATCGCCATTGCGTTCGTTCGATTTGACAATTTTGTCAGTAATATATAACGTAAAAGGAAAAAGATAATGATAACAAGTATGTGAAAGGCAATTGATAACAAGTGAATATTAATCGGCACATCGGCCAAACACATAATGATAACAAGTATGTGTGAAAGACAATTGATTCAACCCGACATGCTTGATTCAATCTAAATTGATTCAGATCTTACCGGGTCTGTGCTCGGCTTAGGAATAGAATCTTCTTAGGTTATCGACATTCCATGTTCTCAAAAATTCCTTGCCGTCTAGCCGTTCCAACTTGTAGGCACCTCTGTCAATCACCTCCTTTACCCTGTACGGGCCTTCCCAGTTTGCTGCCAGTTTTTCTTCCCCCGGAGTCGGGGTGCCAATGTTGTTGTGCCACAGGACCAGGCCGTTTTGCTCAAATTCTCTTTTGAGCACTTTGGCGTTGTAGCGCAGTGCCATCCTTTGTTTTAACGCCACTTCCGACAAGTGAGCTATCTCCCTGGCCTCGTCTACCAGGTCCTTTTCCACAGACACTTCTATTCCTCCCAAGATCAATCACGGGCTCGGCTCACCGATCTCCACAGGTATTATCGCGTCTACCCCGTAAGTGAGGCGGAAAGGGGTTTCCCCGGTAGACAATTGCTGGGTTGTGTGGTAGGACCAGAGGACCCAGGCTAACTCGTCTGCCCATGCCCCTTTCTTGTGGTCAAGTCACTTTTTGAGGCCTTGTAAGATGATCTTGTTAGCGGTCTCGACTTGGCTGTTAGTTTGGGGGTGTTCAACTGACGAGAACTTCTGCTTTATGCCCAAGCCGACTAGGAATTCTCCAAACTTCTTGTCGGCGAACTGGGTGCCGTTATCCGAGATGACGACCTTTGGGATCCCAAATCTGGTTATCACTTGCCTCCACATGAACTTTCGATAGTTGGCTGAGGATATACTTGCGAGTGGCTTGGCCTCCACCCACTTGGTGTAGTAATCGATGGCAGTAATCAAGTACTTCACCTGTCTGGGCCCTACCGGAAAAGGCCCTGGTGCACGAAATTGTGATCATCAACAATGGCTCCAATGACTTGGTAGTGCTCTCAAACGTGAATCACACTTTGTCACAACTCCGCACAACTAACCAGCAAGTGCATTGGGTCGTCCAAGTAATAAATCTTACGTGAGTAAGGGTCGATCCCACGGAGATTATTGGTATAAAGCAAGCTATGGTCATCTTGTAAATCTCAGTTAGGCAGATTCAAATAGTTATAATGGTTTTCGAAAATAATACTAAATGAACAGAAAATAAAGATAGAGATACTTATGTAAATCATTGGCGGGAATTTCAGATAAGTGTATGGAGATGCTTTGTCCCTGTTGAATCTCTGCAACATACTACTTTCTTACTTTCAATCCTTCATACTCCTTTCCATGGCAAGCTGTATGTAGGGCATCACCATTGTCAATAGCTACATCCCATCCTCTCAGTGAAAAAGGTCCAAATGCTCTTGTCACAACACTGCTAATCATCTGTCGGTTCTCGATCATGTCGGAATAGAATTCATTGATTCTTTTGCGTTTGTCATCACCCCCAACGATCGCGAGTTTGAAGCTCGTCACAGCCATTCAATCCCTAAATCCTACTCGGAATACCACAGACAAGGTTTAGACTTTCCGGATCCTCAAGAGTGGCCGCCAAAGGGTTCTAGCTTATACCACGAAGATTCTGGTTAGGGAATCCAAGAGATACTCGCTCGTTCTAAGGTAGAACGGAAGTGGTTGTCAATCACGCGTTCATAGGTGAGAATGATGATGAGTGTCACGGATCATCACATTCATCATGTTGAAGTGTAACGAATATCTTAGAACAAGAATAAGCTGAATTAAATAGAAAATAGTAGTAATTGCATTGAAACTTGAGGTACAGCAGAGCTCCACACCCTTAATCTATGGTGTGTAGAAACTCCACCGTTGAAAATACAAAAGTGATGGTCCAGGCATGGCTGAATGGCCAGCCCCCATAAACGTGATCAAAGGATCATAAGGTAATCCCAAAATAATCCAAAGATGTCTAATACAATAGTAAAATGTCCTACTTATACTAGACTAGTTACTAGGGTTTACAGAAATAAGTCTAAATGCAGAAATCCACTTCTGGGGCCCACTTTGGTGTGTGCTTGGGCTGATCTTGAGATTTACACGTGCAGAGGCTTCTTTTGGAGTTAAACGCCAAGTTGTAATGTCTGTTTGGAGTTTAACTCTGGTTTGTGACGTGTTTCTGGCGTTTTACTCTAGAATGCAGCATGGAACTGGCGTTGAACACCAGTTTGCATCGTCTTGATTCGGACAAAGTATGGACTATTATATATTGCTGGAAATCTCTGGATGTCTACTTTCCAACGCCATTAAGAGCGCGCCATTTGGAGTTCTATAACTTCAGAAAATCCATTTCGAGTGCAGGGAGGTCAAAATCCACAACATCAGCAGTCCTTTGTCAGCCTGAATCAGATTTTTGCTCAAGTCCCTCAATTTCAGCCAGAAAATACCTGAAATCACATAAAAACACACAAACTCATAGTAAAGTCCAGAAATGTAAATTTTGCATAAAAACTAATGAAAACATCCCTAAAAGTAGCTAGATCCTACTAGAAACTACCTAAAAACAATGCCAAAAAGCGTATAAATTATCTGCTAATCACAACACCAAACTTAAATGGTTGCTTCTCCCCAAGCAATTGAAAATCAAATAGGATAAAAAGAAGAGAATATACTATAAATCTCAAAATATCAATGAATATTAGTTATAATTAGATGAGCGGGACTTGTAGCTTTTTGCTTCTGAATAGTTTTGGCATCTCACTTTTTCCTTTGAAGTTCAGAATGATTGGCTTCTATAGGAACTCAGAGTTCAGATAGTGTTAATTGATTCTCTTAGTTAAGTATGTTGATTCTTGAACATAGCTACTTTTATGAGTCTTGGCCGTGGCTCTAAGCACTTTGTTTTCCAGTATTACCACTGGATACATAAATGCCACAGACACATGACTGGGTGAACCTTTTCAGATTGTGACTCAGCTTTGCTAAAGTCCCCAGTTAGAGGAGTCCAGAGCTCTTAAGCACACTCTTTTTGCTTTGGATCACGACTTTAACCACTCAGTCTCAAGCTTTTCACTTGGACCTGCATGCCATAAGCACATGGTTAGGGAAAGCTTGATTCAGCTACTTAGGCCTGGATTTTATTTCCTTGGGCCCTCCTATCCATTGATGCTCAAAGCCTTGGATCCTTTTTACCCTTGCCTTTTGGTTTTAAGGGCTATTGGCTTCTTCTGCTTGCTTTTTCTTTTTCTTTCTATTTTTTTCGCCACTTTTTTTTCGCAAGCTTTTGCTTTTTCACTGCTTTTTCTTGCTTCAAGAATCAATTTCATGATTTTTCAGATCATCAATAACATTTCTCTTTTTTATCATTCTTTCAAGAGCCAACAATTTTAACATTCATAAACAACAAGATAAAAAATATGCACTGTTCAAGCATTCATTCAGAAAACAAAAAGTATTGTCACCACATCAATATAATTAAACTAAATTCAAGGATGAATTTGAAACTCATGTACTTCTTGTTCTTTTGTATTAAAAACATTTTTCATCTAAGAGAGGTGAAGGATTCATGGAATTATTCATAGCCTTAAGACATAGTTACTAAATACTAATGATCATGTAATAAAGACACAAACATAGATAAACATATAGCATAAAAATGAAAAACAGAGAAATAAGAACAAGGAATGAGTCCACCTTAGTGATGGTGGTGTCTTCTTCTTGAAGGACCAATGATGTCCTTGAACTCTTCTATGTCTCTTCCTTGCTTTTGTTACTCCTCCCTCATTGCTCTTTGATCTTCTCTAATCTCATGAAGAATGATGGAGTGCTCTTGATGTTCCACCCTTAATTGATCCATGTTGTAACTCAAGTCTTCTAGAGGAGTGTTGAGTTGTTCCCAATAGTTGTTGGGAGGAAAGTTCATCCCTTTAGGCATCTCCGGGATTCCTTGGTGATGAGCTTCCTCATGCGTCTCTTGGGATTCATGAGTGGGCTCTCTTGTTTGTTCCATCCTCTTCTTAGTGATGGGCTTGTCCTCTTCAATGAGGATGTCTCCATTTATAACAACTCCAGCCGAGTAGCATAGATGGCAAATGAGATGAGAAAAAGCTAGCCTTGCCAAGGTAGAGGGCTTTTGGCTATTTTGTAGAATTCAAGGGAGATGACTTCATGAACTTCTACTTCCTCTCCAATCATGATGCTATGGACCATGATGTCCCGATCCACAGTAACTTTGGATCGGTTGCTAGTGGGGATGATGGAACGTTGGATGAACTCCAACCATCCTCTAGCCACAGGCTTTAGGTCTAGTCTTCTTAATTGAACCGGCTTGCCTTTTGAGTCTCTTTTTCATTGAGCTCCTTCCACACATATGTCCATAAGGACTTGGTCCAACATTTGATCAAAGTTGACCCTTCTAGTGTAAGGGCGTGCATTTTCTTGCATCATAGGCAAGTTGAATGCCAACTTTACATTTTCCGGACTAAAATCTAAGTATTTCCCCCGAACCATTGTAAGATAATTCTTTGGATTCGGGTTCATACTTTGATCATGGTTCCTAGTGATCCATGCATTGGCATAGAACTCTTGAACCATTAGGATTTCGACTTGTTGAATGGGGTTGGTCAAAACTTCCCAACCACTTCTTTGGATCTCATGTCGGATCTCCGGATACTCATTTTTCTTGAGCTTGAAAGGGACCTCAGGGATCACCTTCTTCTTGGCCACAACTTCATAGAAGTGGTCTTGATGGGCTTTTGAGATGAATCTCTCCATCTCCCATGACTCAGAGGTGGAAGCTTTTGTCTTTCCTTTCCCTTTTCTAGAGGTTTCTCCGGCCTTAGGTACCATAGGTGGTTATGGAAAAATAAAAAAGCTATGTTTTTACCACACCAAACTTAGAATATTGCTCGCCCTCGAGCAAAAGAAGAAAGAATAGAAGGAGAAGAAGAAAATATGGAGGAGAGGGAGAGAGATGTGTATTCGGCCAAGGGGGAGAAGAGAGGGTTGTGTTGTGTGAAAATGAAGAAGGATGGAGGGGTTTATATAGTGAAGGGAGAGGGAGTTGGTTCGGCCATTTAGGGTGGGTTTGGGTGGGAAATAAATTTTGAATTTGAAGGTAGGTAGGGTTTATGGGGAAGAGAATATGGGTGTGAGTGGTGAAAAGTTGATGGGGAAGAGAGATTGAGGTGATTGGTGAAGGGTTTTGGGGAAGAGTGTTTATTGGATTGTGTGAAAAAGAGAGAGAGGGTGAGTTGAGGTAGGTAGGGATCCTGTGGGGTCCACAGATCCTGAGATGATCCTGTGGGGTCCACAAATCTTAAGGTGTCAAGGATTTACATCTCTGCACCAATGAGGTGTGTAAAACGCCCTCTGCATGCAATCCTGGCGTTTAACGCCAGATTGATGCTTGTTTCTGGCGTTAAACGCCAGTTTTATGCATGTTTTGGGCGTTCAACACCAGTCTGCAGCATGTTTCTAGCGTTGAATGCCAGCTTTCCTTAGTGTGCAATCCTAGCGTTTAAACGCCAGATTGCTGCATGTTTTTGGCGTTCAACGCCTGATCCATGCTCTGTTCTGGCATTGAACGCCAGCCAGATGCTCCTTACTGGTGTTTACAGTAAGCCCTTCCTCCAAGGTGTGCTGTTTCTTCTGCTGTTTTTTATTATGTTTTTAATTTTAGTATTTGTTTTGTGACTCCACATGATCATGGACCTAATAAACATAAAAGAACAATAAAAATAAAAATAGAATTAGATAAATAAAAATTGGGTTGCCTCCCAATAAGCACTTCTTTAATGTCACTAGCTTGACAGTGGGCTCTCATGGAGCCTCATAGGTGATCAGGTCAATGTTGTGGACTCCCAACACCAAATTTAGAGTTTGAATGTGGGGGGTTTAACACCAAACTTAGAGTTTGAATGTGGGGGTTTTGTTTGACTCTGTATTAAGAGAAGCTTTTCATGCTTCCTCTCCATGTATCCAGAAGAATAACCTTGAGCCTTAAACACAAGGTAGTCCCCATTCAATTGAAGGACTAATTCTCCTCTGTTAACATCTATCACAGCTCCTGCTGTGGCTAGGAAAGGTCTTCCAAGGATGATGCATTCATCCTCCTCCTTCCTAGTATCTAAGATTATGAAATCAGCAGGGATGTAAAGGTCTTTAACCTTTACTAACATGTCCTCTACCAATCCATAAGCTTGTCTTACTGACTTGTCTGCCATCTGTAATGAGAATGTGGCAGGCTGTACCTCAATGATCCCTAGCTTCTCCATTACAGAGAGTGGCATAAGATTTATGCCTGACCCCAGGTCACATAGAGCCTTCTCAAAGGTCATGGTGCCTATGGTACAGGGTATTAAGAATTTACCAGGTCTTGTTTCTTTTGAGGTAAAGTTTGCTGAACCCATGTATCTAGTTCACTAATGAGCAAGGGAGGTTCACCTTTCCAAGTCTCATTACCAAACAACTTGGCATTCAGCTTCATGATGGCTCCTAGATATTGAGCAACTTGCTCTCCAGTTACATCTTCATCCTCTTCAGAGGAAGAATAGTCTTCAGAGCTCATGAATGGCAGAAGGAGGTTTAATGGGATCTCTATGGTCTCTATATGACCTTCAGATTCCTTTGGGTCCTCAATAGGGAACTCCTTCTTTCTTGAGAGACATCCCATGAGGTCTTTGATGATCGGATTTCTTGACAGTTTAGAATTTATCTAATGAAGTCTCGTTATGAAGTATAGTTTCCAAACCAATCAAAGAGTCCTCACATGCAAAAATTTTGGTTGTCACTAGTAACAAACCCCAAATGAATTTATAACCGGAGTATTTGGACTCCGGGTCGTCTCACGAAGAGTTGCAATGAAATATATGATTATTGGCTATGAGGGTTATAGGGGGTTTTGGTTGATTAGAGGGGCAATAAAATAAAAAGACAAGAAAAGTAAATTGAGTAAGTAATTAAAGAAAGCAAGTAATAAAGAGAGACATTCATGGCAATGGATTAAGATCATAGGCTTTCTATCCTAGTCATGCATGATTAATTCATCTTATTTAGTTAACTCCAACAAATAGGGAGAATGTCAAACAAGATTAACCAATTATGTCACAATAATAAACAAGAATTTATCTCATTACGTCAACTCCAAAGAATAGGGAGAAAGTCTAATGAGACTAGCTAATCTCAATCCAAATGTCCTAATCGACTTACTAATTAAACTAGCAAAAGATTAGCGTCAATGGAAACAATACTAGCTAACAACTCTATATTACCAACATGAGTTGGGTTTTCATGACTCAAGATTGCCCAATCACTCTTTCCAAGCCAAGAATGCTCAAAATCTACTCTAACATCCTACCAAGCATTTTGTCAAACACTTGGTAGGCATAAAAGGAAAGCATAGTAAAATTTCAAGGAATGTAAATCTACACTACTCAATTGCAATGAATTAAACAACAACAAATCCAAATCAACAATAAAGGAACATAAATCATAAATTGCATTGAATTGAAAATAGAAGAACAAAAATGCATCAATATAAAAGTAAGCAATTACAAGAATGAAATACAAAATTAAAGAGAGAAAGAGTAGAGGAACAAGAAATTGTAAAGGAAAAGTAAATCAAAGCATGAATTAAACCTAGATCTAAGAAATCCTAATCCTAATTCTAGAGAGAAGAGGGAGCTTCTCTCTCTAGAAAACTAACTAAAGGCTCATGTTGGCTAAACTACAACTAATTGCTCCCCCCTCGCTTGGACTTCAATTCTGCATGAAATACACTCAGAGACAAGTTGGATTTGGGCCTGGGCTGCTTAGAAATCGCCCCCAGCGTTTTGCCTTTAAGTGGGCCAAGTAAGAGTATCGGCGCGTGCGCGCCATGTGCGTGTGCGCGTCGATTAGCAAATCCTCATCTGCGCGGAAGCGGTATGTACGCGTGCGCGTCCTTGTGGAAAACCACTTTTGCGCGTGTGTGCCTTGTATGCATGCGCGTCCATTGGTGCATTCCAAATCTTTGTTTCTTCATGCATTCTCCTTTTAGCATGCTTTTCTCTTCATTTCTTCCATCCAATACTTGCCTTATGGACCTGAAATTACTTAACAAACACATCAAGGCATCGAATGGGATTAAAGTGAATTAAAATCACCAATTTAAGGCCTAAAAAGCATGTTTTTACATTTAAGCACAATTCAAGGGAGAATTACAAAACCATTCTATTTCATTGAATAAATGTGGGAAAAAGTGGATAAATCCCCCAAAATAAGGACAAAATAAACCACGAAATCGGGGTTTATCAGTCTTTCGCATTGGTATTCACGTCCTCTCCTTCCTCTCTAAGTTCGGCCATGTTGATTATGTCAATGGCCTTGCACTCTCTTTTAGGATTCTCTTCAGTATTGCTTGGGAGAGTACTAGGAGGAGTTTTAGTGACTTTCTTACTCAGCTGGCCCACTTGTGCCTCCAAATTTCTGATGGAGGACCTTGTTTCACTCATGGAACTTAAAGTGGCCTTAGACAGATCAGAGACTATGTTTGCTAAGTTAGAGGTGCTCTGCTCAGAATTCTCTATTTGTTGCTGAGAATATGATGGAAAAGGCTTGCTATTGCTGAGCCTATTTCTTCCACCATTATTAAAGCCTTGTTGAGGCTTTTGTTGATCCTTCCATGGGAAATTTGGATGATTTCTCCATGAAGAATTATAGGTATTTCCATAAGGTTCACCCATGTAATTTACCTCTGCTATTGCAGGGTTCTCAGGATCATAAGCTTCTTCTTCAGAAGATGCCTCTTTAGTACTGTTGGATGCATTTTGCCATCTATTCAGAATTTGAGAAATCATGTTGACTTGCTGAGTCAACATTTTGTTCTGAGCCAATATGGTATTCAGAGCATCAATTTCAAGAACTCCCTTCCTCTCAGAAGTATACATGAATTGATTGTTTGCAACCATGTTAATAAGTTCTTGAGCTTCTGCGGGCGTTTTCTTTAGGTGAATGGATCCACCTGCAGAATGGTCCAGTGACATCTTAGAGAATTCAGATAGACCATAATAGAATATATCTAAAATGGTCCACTCTGAAAGCATGTTAGAAGGACACTTTTTGGTCATCTGCTTGTATCTTTTCCAAGCTTTATAGAGGGATTCACATCTTTCTGTTTGAAGGTCTGAACATCCACTCTAAGCTTGCTCAGCTTTTGAGGAGGAAAGAACTTAGCCAAGAAGGCCGTGACCAGTTTATCCCAAGAGTCCAGGCTATCTTTAGGTTGTGAGTCCAACCATGTTCTAGCTCTGTCTCTTACAGCAAAAGGGAAAAGTATGACCTGTAGACTTCAGGATCTACTCCATTAGTCTTAACAGTCTCAAAGATTTGCAAGAACTCAGTTAAAAATTGATAGGGATCTTCTGATGGAAGTCCATGGAACTTATAGTTCTATTGCATTAGAGCAACTAGTTGAGGCTTCAGCTCAAAATTGTTTGCTCCAATGGCAGGAATTGAGATGCTTCTTCTATCAAATTTGGAAGTAGGTGTAATATAATCACCAAGCATCCTCCTTGCATTATTGTTGTTGGGTTCGGCTGCCATATCCTTTTCTTGTTCAAAAATTTCAATAATGTTGTCTCTGGCTTGTTGTATTTTAGCTTCTCTCAGTTTCCTCTTCAGAGTCCTTTCAGGTTCAGGATCAGCTTTAACAAGAATGCCTTTTTCCTTGTTCCTGCTCATATAAAAAAGAGGAGAACAGAAAAGGAAGAGGAATCCTCTATGTCACAGTATAGATATTTCTTTATGTTAGTAGAAGAAGAAAGGAAAAGAAGAAGGAAAAGAGTTAAGAATCCAAACACAAGGGGGAAGATAGGTTCGAATTCTTGAGATGAAGAGAAGTGTTAGTAATTAAATAAATAAATAGAAGGAGATGAGAGAGAGAGAGGATTTCGAAAATTAATTTTGAAAAAGGGTTAGTGATTTTTGAAAATTAAGAGAAGAAAAACGATTAAAATTAAAATTTGAAACAATTAGTTAATTAAAAGAATTTTGAAAAAGAGGGAGGTAATTTTCGAAAATTAGAGAGAGGAAAGTAGTTAGGTGGTTTTGAAAAATATAAGAAACAAATAAAAAGTCAATTAGTTAGTTGAAAAAGATTTGAAAATCAATTTTAAAACCATAAGAAGTTAGAAAAGATATTTTGAAAAAGATATGATTTGAAAAAAGATATTTTTAAAAGATATGATTGAAAATGATATTTTGAAAAAGATTTAATTTTTAAAATTTAAAATTGATTACTTGACTAACAAGAAACTAAAAGATATGATTCTAGAATTTAAAGATTGAACCTTTTTTAACAAGAAAGTAACAAACTTCAAATTTTTGAATCAATCACATTAATTGTTAGTAAAGTTTTCAAAATTTTGAAATAAAGATAAGAAAAAGATTTTGAAAATAAATTTTAAAAATTTTCGAAAATAAAAAAAATGAAAAAGATTTGATTTTTTTGAAGAAGATTTTGAAAAGATAGGATTTTAAAATTTGAAAATTTGACTTGACTTATAAGCAATAGCTAAGTTTCAAAATTTTTTGACTAAGTTAACTCAAATTTTCGAAAATTATGAGCAAAATAAGGAAAAGATATTTTTTGAATTTTGAATTTTTAATGATGAGAGAGAAAAACATAAAAATGACTCACAACATGAAAATTATGAATCAAAACAATGATGCATGCAAGAACTCTATGAATGTCAAGATGAACACCAAGAACACTTTGAAGATCAAGATGAACATCAAGACTTATTTTTGAAAAATTTTCAAGAAAAGAAAAACATGCAAGACATCAAACTTAGAAATCTTTAATGCTTAGACACTATGAATGCAAAAATGCATATGAAAAATAACAAAAGACACAAAACAAGAAAATTTAAAGATCAAACAAGAAGACTTATCAAGAACAACTTGAAGATCATGAAGGACACATGCATGAATTTTCGAAAAAAATGCAAAGGTTTTTAAAACATGCAATTGACACCAAACTTAAAAATTGACTCTAGACTCAAACAAGAAACACAAAATATTTTTTATTTTTATGATTTTATAAATTTTTTGTATTTAATTTTATTTTATTTTTTTCGAAAATATATAGGAAAAATAAAATAATAAATTCAAAAATTTTAATAAGAATTTCATGAATCTTTGCAATGTTAGCCTAAAGCTCCGGTCCAGGAATTAGACATGGCTTAATAGCCAGCCAAGCTTTTTGTGAAAGCTTCTGTCCAAAACACTAGACATGACCAATGGCCAGCCAAACTTTAGCATATAAATCAGACATACAACAGTTGATACTTCATCCAACTTCATATACTGATAAAGGGAAGCCTCAATCCAATTAAGTTAGTCATGGCTTTTCAGCCAGCCAAGCTTCAACATGCTTCATAAAACACGAGAATTCATTCTTAAAAATTTAGAATTATTTTTTCGAAAACAGAAGTAAAAAATTTTTTGAAAGATTTTTGAAAAATTTTTGAAAATAAAACAAAAAGAAAATTACCTAATATGAGTAACAAGATGAACCGTCAGTTGTCCAAACTCAAACAATCCTCGGCAACGGCGCCAAAAACTTGGTGCACGAAATTGTGATCATCAACAATGGCTCCAATGACTTGGTAGCGCTCTCAAACGTGAATCACACTTTGTCACAACTCCGCCGAACTAACCAGCAAGTGCACTAGGTCGTCCAAGTAATAAACCTTATGTGAGTAAGGGTCGATCCCACGGAGATTGTTTGTATGAAGCAAGCTATGGTCATCTTGTAAATCTCAGTTAGGCGGATTCAAATAGTTATAATGGTTTTCAAAAATAATACTAAATGAATAGAAAATAAATATAGAGATACTTATGTAAATCATTGGCAAGAATTTCAGATAAGTGTATGGAGATGCTTTGTCCCTGTTGAATCTCTGCAACATACTGCTTTCTTACTTTCAATCCTTCATACTCCTTTCCATGGTAAGCTGTATGTAGGGCATCACTGTTGTCAATGGCTACATCCCATCCTCTCAGTGAAAAGGGTCCAAATGCTCTTGTCATAGCACGGCTAATCATCTGTCAGTTCTCGATCATGTCGAAATAGAATCCATTGATTCTTTTGTGTTTGTCGTCACGCCCAGCAATCACGAGTTTGAAGCTCGTCATAGCCATTCAATCCCTGAATCCTACTCGGAATACCACAGACAAGGTTTAGACTTTCCGGATCCTCAAGAGTGGCCGCCATCAGTTCTAGCTTATACCACGAAGATTCTGGTTAGGGAATCCAAGAGATACTCGCTCGTTCTGAGGTAGAACATAAGTGGTTGTCAATCACGCGTTCATAGGTGAGAATGATGATGAGTGTCATGGATCATCACATTCATCATGTTGAAGTGCAACGAATATCTTAGAACAAGAATAAGCTGAAGTAAATAGAAAATAGTAGTAATTGCATTGAAACTCAAGGTACAGCAGAGCTCCACACCCTTAATCTATGGTGTGTAGAAACTCCACCGTTGAAAATACATAAGTGATGGTCCAAGCATGGCCGAATGGCCAACCCCCATAAACATGATCAAAGGATCATAAGGTAATCCCAAAATAATCCAAAGATGTCTAATACAATAGTAAAATATCCTATTTATAATAGACTAGTTACTAGGGTTTACAAAAATAAGTCTAAATGCAGAAATCCACTTTCAGGGCCCACTTTGGTGTGTGATTGGGCTGAGCTTGAGCTTTACACGTGCAGAGGCTTCTTTTGGAGTTAAACGCCAAGTAGTAACGTCTGTTTGGCATTTAACTCTGGTTTGTGACGTGTTTCTGGCGTTTTACTTCAGAATGCAGCATGGAACTGGTGTTGAACACCAGTTTGCGTCATCTTGATTCGAACAAAGTATGAACCATTATATATTGCTGGAAACCTCTGGATGTCTACCTTCCAACACCATTGAGAGCGCGCCATTTGGAGTTCTATAGCTCCAGAAAATCCATTTCGAGGGCAGGGAGGTCAGAATCCAACAGCATCAGCAGTCCTTTGTCAGCCTGAATCAGATTTTTGCTCAGGTCCCTCAATTTCAGCCAGAAAATACCTGAAATCACAGAAAAATACACAAACTCATAGTAAAGTCCAGAAATGTAAATTTTGCATAAAAACTAATGAAAACATCCCTAAAAGTAGCTAGATCCTACTAGAAACTACCTAAAAACAATGCCAAAAAGCGTATAAATTATCCGCTCATCAGGCCCCAACAGATTGACTCTCCACTGCGAAAAAGGTCGGGAGGCCATCAGGAGGCTAAGTTCTGCTGCTGGAGCCTTGTGGAAGTTGGTGTTCTCCTGACACCTCTTGCACTTTTCCACGAATGCTTTAGAGTCCACTGATGTGTGGAAAACGATCCAACACAAAACTCACCGGCAAGTGTACCGGGTCGCATCAAGTAATAAAAACTCACAAGAGTGAGGTCGATCCCACAGGGATTGATGGATCAAGCAACTTTAGTGGGTGATTAGTTTAGTCAAGCTAACATTGAGTGAATTGTGTGAAGTTAATCAACAGAATTGTAAATGACAGGAAATTTAAAGTTGCAGAAAGTAAAATTGCATAAAACTTAAAGTGCAAGAAAGTAAAATAGCTGAAACTTAAATTGCACGAAATGTAAATTGCATTAAATGTAAAGGGGATTGGGAACAAGGAGATTAAAGCAAGCAGCAAGCAAAACTTGGAACAATTGCATAAGAATTAAATTGCATGAAAAGTAAAAGGACTTGGGTGTTGGGAATTAAAATTCAACAAGAGAATGTAGGGAGCAATCAAGAAGAAGAGTAACTTGCAACAAATCTTAAACAGAAAGTAGAATTGCTTGAAGAAGCAAACAGAAATTAAATTCAGTTTAATTGCCAAATGAGATTGAAGATCTCAGGAAATCAAAGAGACTAGAAAACAAGTCTAGATCTCAATTCCTTCCTTGATCCAACCAAGAACAATTGCAGAAGGAAAGAAGATGAAAGCAGTAAAGAGAGCTTTGATTCAAATCAAAATTCCTTGAATTATGCAGAAGAACAAAGCAGAGATGTTGTGGATGGAGAATGAAAACAGAATTCCTTCCAATCTCCACCCAAGATTCAAAACAGAAATGAAAACTCAAAGAAAGAGCTATCTACTACTACTACTCCCTAATGGATCAAGCCTCCTTTCCAATCGAGCTCCCAGCTGTTGATACACTAGTTGCACCTTATCACCTTTAGAAAATTCTTCAGTTGGGATTTTCTTATTCTTCCACCCTTTGTGAGCCTTCTTCTTGCTCTTCATTTTTTTCTTTCTTGTTGATCTTTCTTTCTTGATAGTGACTTGGGTTGTGATACCTTCCCTCTTGTTTATCATCTTAGCTTCTTTTCCTTTTTCTTCTTGCAGCTGCTTATTTTTCTGTTCTACTGCGTTGTTGGTTGCTTGCTTTGGAAGGAAGTCACTACTTGTCTTGCTTGCTTCTTCATTACTTTGTGATTCTGGAAAGACTTTCAAGGTGATGCTCTCCTCATGCATCCTGAGAGTTAGCTCTCCCTTCTCTATATCTACAATGGCTCTAGCAGTGGCCAAAAATGGTCGGCCAAGAATTATGGAGTCATTTCCATTTTCTGATGAATCCAGGATCACAAAATCTGCCGGATAGATGAACTTGTCAACCTTAACTAAAAGGTTCTCAATCAACCCTTTAGGATATACCACTGATTGGTCTACCAATTCCAAGGACATCTGTATTGGTTTCACCTCTCCTATGCCTAGCTTTTTCACTAAAGAAGATGGAATTATATTTATACTTGCTCCTAAGTCACACATCCCCTTGTTGATGAATAAGCTTCCAATTGTGCATGGTAGGAAGAAACCTCCAGGATCTTCAAGCTTGGGAGGAAGTCCTTTTCTGATTACTGCATTGCATTCTTCACTGAGCATTACGGTCTCCTTCTCACTCCAACTCCTTTTCTTATTGATGAGTTCCTTCAAAAACTTGGCATACAAAGGCATTTGCTCCAATGCCTCAGCTAAAGGTATGTTGATTTCTAGTTTCTTGAAAGTCTCAAGAAATTTGTGGAAATGTTGATCCTTTGTCTCTTTGTGGAATCTTTGGGGATACGGTAGTGGTGGTGTTGAGCTCTTCTTTACTTGATGTTGTCTTGGATTTGGTTCTTCCATGATCTGCTTTCCTTTCTTTAGATTCTGTGGCCTACCTTCTTTTTCTTGAGGTTGATTCTGAGGTTAATTGCTTGCTGTTGCATCTTCATCATTGGCTGCCTCTTTTTCAACCTGTTTCTCATCACTCTCTTTAGGCTTCTTGGTGGCTTCTTCATCTTTCAGCAGTATTTTTCCACTCCTCAACTGTATTGCCTTGCATTCCTCTTTTGGGTTAGGAATGGTATCACTTGGTAGTGAGCTTGATGGTTTTTCAACAGAAATTTGCTTGGAAATTTGCCCAATTTGCCTCTCCAGGTTCTTCATGGAAGCTTCTTGGTTCTTTGTTGTCATTTCTTGGTTTTTCATCATCTTTTCCATGAGCATTTCTAGATTAGTGATCCTCTGAGAATCTTGTGAGATTGGTTGGTTTTGGGGTGTTGATGGATGATGATGAGTGTTTTGGTTTGCTGGGTGGTTATTGGGTGGATAATGGTTAGAGTTGGGATAAGTGTTTTGTGGTTTTTTGTAAGTATTTTGGTTAGTGTTTGGCTGGTTGTTGTTTGTGCTTTTCCAATTGTTTTGAGTTGAGTTCCTTTGCCATGGCTGTTGGCTTTGATTGTGGTTGTCTCCCCATCTGAGATTGGGATGGTTCTTCCAAGAAGGATTGTAAGTATCTCCATAGACTTCATTAGTTCCAGGATTTTGGTTGTGCATGTATTGGACTTGCTCTTGCTATTGCTCCTCTTGAACTTCTTCATTTTACCCCCAAGTGGTTGATGGTTGGCTTGTGGCACTTACTGTTGCAACTTGCAAGCCATCAATCCTTTTGGCCATTTGCTCAAATTGTTGTTGAATCTGCTGCTGCATTATCTTGTTCTGAGCTAGAATTGAGTCCACTCCTTCCAACTCCATTACTCCTCTTCTTTGTGATGGTTGGCGTTGTCTTTGATGAGCAAAGAAATATTGGTTGTTAGCCACCATATCAATGAGGTTTTGAGCTTCCTCTGTAGTTTTCATGAGTTGTAAAGAGCCTCCAGCTGAATGATCAAGTGCTTCTTGAGCCTTAAGAGTGAGTCCTTCATAGAAGTTCTGCAACTTGTCCCACTCAGTGAACATCTCTGGTGGACATTTCCTCAATAGTGCCTTATATCTTTCCCATGCTTCATATAAATTTTCAGCCTCCATTTGAGTGAATGTCTGCACCTCAGTCTTCAATCTTAGGATCCTTTGAGGGGGATAGAATTTGGCAAGAAACTTGTTCACCAAGTCATCCCAAGTGTTGATGCTCTCCTTTGAAAATGTCTCTAGCCATTGAGTGGCTTTGTCTCTAAGAGAAAATGGAAAGAGCAACAACTTGTAGCTGTCAGGAGGCACACCATTGGCTTTCACAGTATCACAAATCCTCAAGAAGGTAGATAAGTGTTGATTTGGGTCCTCCAATGGCCCTCCTCCAAAAGAGCAGTTGTTTTGAACCAAAGTGATGAGTTGTGGCTTTAGTTCAAAATTGTTTGCATTGACATTAGGAGTAAGAATGCTACTTCCACATTGTCTAGCATTTGCAAATGTGTATGAAGCCAGGACTCTTCTTTGTTGTTGGTTATTGTTGGCCCCTCCTCCTAGTTGATTGAGATTTGATGGATCTCCTTCCATTTCTTGGAATTCCTCCTCAGATTCTTCCTCTCCAATAACGTTCTTCCCTCTTTCAGCTCTTCTTATTCTTCAAAGAGTTCTTTGGTCAATTTCAGAGAGGATGGGGGAAGATCTTCCTGTACCTGACATACAAACACACAACAATAAACACACAGACCCAGAAAACCAATGAAACTTCAATCTGTAGCTAGAATGAAGTTTTAGTTAGTTTAAGCAAAAATTCAAACAGTTAGTGTGTTAGCCAAAATTTAAAACAATAGAAAAGAAAAAAAATGCTTGATCTAGATCTCCACTTCACTTAATCATTGTCAATCTATTTCAATCCCCGGCAACGGCGCCAAAAACTTGATGTGTGGAAAACGATCCAACACAAAACTCACTGGCAAGTGTACCGGGTCGCATCAAGTAATAAAAACTCACGGGAGTGAGGTCGATCCCACAGGGATTGAAGGATTGAGCAATTTTAGTTTAGTGGTTGATTTAGTCAAGCGATTTAAGTTTTGGTTGAGTGGGTTGTATTTAACAGAAGCTAAATTGCTTGGAATGTAAAGGGAGAAGGGGAAATTGCAGTAAATTAAAGAGCAGGAAAGTAAACTTGCTGAATCTTAAAGAACAAGAAAGTAAATGACTGAAACTTAAAGTGCAAGAAATGTAAATTGCAGTAACTTAAATTGCAAGAAATGTAAATTGCTTGAATATAAAAGGGGAATTAAGGATTGGGAATTCAGAATTCCAGCAAGAGAAAGTAAATTGCAACAATTAATAGAGTAGAAGATGAATTGGAATAAACTAAAATTCAAACAGAAAATGAAATTAAAGTGCAGCAGGGTTCACAGAAGAACCAAAGAGGGAAATGGGATCTCAGGACTCAAGAGACTAGATAGCAAAGTCTAGATCTCAATTGCCTTCCAAGATCCAAGTCCACAAAGCAATTAACAAGAAATTGAAGAAGAAGCAGTAAAGGAAATTGAAATTAAACTCAATTGTGCAGAAAAGAATTAAAGAGATTTTGAATGGAGATTGAGACAGAATTTCCTCAATTCTTCACACCCAAAACTCAAAACAAGAAAAGTAAAAATGCCCAAGAAAGAACAAGGAAGAAGAGAGATCAATTCTCCTCCCCAATTCTCTGAAATCTCAGTCAAGTCTCTCAAAGAAAAGTTGCAAAATTCAAAGCTCCAAAGAAAGTGCAAAATTCCAAAGTCCAGTAAAAATTCCTAATTACATCAAACTAGCTCCTATTTATACACTTTCTATCCTTGGATCTTGGGATTTGGATGGGCTTTTGATTTGGTGAAGAAATGAATTAAATTGGATTTTTAATTCAATTTTTGGCCCATGAAAGATTGCTTCCAGGAGGCTGCCCTGCCCTTGTGGAGGGCAGGGCAGGATTTGGTGCGTGCGGCCATGGTGCGGGCGTGGCATGCAGGATGCTGCCCTGCCCTCGCGGAGGGCAGGGCAGAAAATTCTGGTGCGCCAGTTTGGTGCCCTGGTGCGCTGCTGGTGCTGCCGAATGATGCTTTGGTGCGCCAGAATGGTGCGCTGGCCGTGCCACAACAAAATGCTGCCCTGCCCTCGCGGAGGGCAGGGCAGTGTTTCCAAACTGAAGTCCCGCGTTCAAGACATGGCAGAAACACACGCTACTCATTTTTCTTGGCTTTCTTGGCACCATAATGAAGCCTAGTTCCTTGCTTCCTCATTGTGCCGTGTTCGAGACTTGTAGTAAGCATAGGTGAACTTTTTCTTTGAATTTCTTCCCTTGGTGAGCCCGATACTGCCCTTGAGGAGGGCAGGGCAATGTTTTGATCCTCTTGATTCCAAGGCACAGATTTGTGCTCTGCCCTTGTCGTGGGTAGGGCAGAGTTGCCTTTCAAGCTTTGTTCCCTTATGTTGCCCTCCTAGAGGGCAGTGTGCCCTTGTGGAGGGCAATGCTTGCTTCCTCCATTATGAGCCATGCCTTTTTCTCCTTGGGCCACGCTTCCTTAAGCCACGCTTTCCTCTTTTCTTCTTTTCTTCACCTACATTAAACCAAAACAACCACTCCAAGTATCACTAAATTCACAAGGCTTATAAATCAATTAAAAATCAATTAAATTTAGCTTAAACCTCATGAGTTAACATTAATTTCATGGTGGTTGTTTGATTTAAAGAAGTTATGCATTTTCACTCCAAATCTCTTACTTAGGATGCAAGAAAGTGCATAAAGACTAATAAAACAAGTGAAATTAGCTAGAAAAATGGGTATATGATGACTTGTCATCATCCACCATCATCGAAGGCCAGTAGTATCCAGCCCTGATGAACTTTAAAGCTAGAGCTTTCCCCCCTATGTGGTGGCCACAACATCCCTCGTGGACTTCGCATAACACGTAGTCCATCTGGTCGGGGTGCAGGCACTTCAGTAGGGGTTGGCTAAGCCCTCTCTTAAATAATTGGCCCAGTATTGTGGTGTACTTGGCAGCTTCTCTTCTTATCCCTCTTGTCGTCTTGTCGTCACCAGGTAGTTTTTTGCTTTCCAGGAAATCGGTAATCGCGTCCATCTAGGAGGGGCTTGAGCGAACAAGGTGTAGGGTCACTGCTGGTTCCTTTATCAGGCCTTGGATGAGGGAATGGTTGCCCGTCCCCGGCTTTGTGCTTGCCAGCTTTGACAAGAGGTCGGCCCTTGTGTTCTTCTCCCTAGGGACGTGCTGTTTGGTGACTTCGTCAAACTCCTTGCTCATTCTGTTGATTTGCTCCAAGTACTTCTGTAACAGTGAATCCCTAGCCTGGTAAGTCCCATTGACCTGCGACCTGACGATCTGGGAGTCATTATATACTTCTATTCTCGTGGCCCCGACCTCTTTTGCCAACTAGAGACCGCCAAGGAGGGCCTCGTATTCTGCTTGATTGTTGGTACGGGAAAGTCGAACTTGATCGACTGCTCATACACGACTCCGGTAGGACTTTCCAAGATGATTCCTGCTCCTCCGAACATTTGGTTGGAGGCTTCGTCTATGTGGAGCTTCCACCGTGTGTTCGGGTTTCTGGGAGGATCTTCTGTGACCTCAACTAGGAAATCCGCCATTGCTTGGGCCTTGATGGCGTGTCTAGGCTCAGAGTGCAAGTCATATTGGGACAGCTCAATTGCCAGGCCATCATCCGGCCCGCCAGGTCGGGTTTCTGCAATATCTGCCGAATCACCTGATCTGTTCTAATTGTTATTGGATGCCCTTGAAAATATTGTCGGAGCCTGCGGGACGAGGTCAGCAGCGCGTAAGCAACCTTCTCTAACTTGCTATATCTCATCTCTGCCCCTTGTAGCACTTTGCTTACGAAGTAGACCGGCTGCTGAACCTTCCCCTCTTCTCGCAACAAGATGGCCGCCACAGCCTCGTCTGTTACTGCCAAGTATATGAATAGCATTTCCCCATTTTTGGGCTTACCAAGGACTAGGGGTGAGGAGATGATTCTCTTGAAGTGATTAAAGGCTTCCTCACAAGCTGGGGTTCATTCAAACGTGATTCCTTTCTTCATCAAATTAAAGAAAGGGAGAGCCTTGGCAACCGATGCACCAAGAAATCGGGATAGCGCAGTTAGCCTTCCGGCCAATCTCTGACTGTCCTTTACGCTTCCCGGGCTTGTCATTTGTAGGATCGCCTCACACTTTTTCGGATTGGCTTCAACCCCTCTTTGGGTTATCATGAATCCCAGGAATTTCCCGGCCTCCATGGCGAAGGCGCACTTGAGTAGGTTCAACCTCATACTGTGTCGCTGAAGACATGCGAACATGTTCTTCGGGTCACCAATGAGGTCGTTGGCCTTGATGGTCTTGACTAGGATGTCGTCTACGTAGACTTCCACCGTCTTTCCGATGAGATCATGGAATATCTTGTTCATCAGCCTTTGATACGTGGCTCCCACATTCTTCAGCCCAAATAGCATCACCTTGTAGCAATATGTTCCCCCTGGCGTTATGAACGTCGTCTTTTCCTCATCTGGTTGATGCATCGGGATCTGGTTATACCCAGAATAGGCGTCCATGAAGCTCAGGTATCGGTAACCTGAGGCCGCATCTACTATTGCATCAATATTAGGGAGGGGGAAAGAGTCCTTGGGGAAATCTTTGTTGAGGTCAGAGTAGTCTACACACATTCTTCACTTTCCGCTAGGTTTCTTGACCAAGACAACGTTTGACAGTCATGTTGAGTACTTGACGTTCGGATTATTGCTAGTAAAGAATTTTATATAAATAGTCGCGTTGTAGATATAGATTCTAAACCAACAGAAATCCCTTCGTACAAATGTTTTGGTTGTCACAAGTAACAAACCCCTTTAATTGATAACCGATTATTTAAACCTCGGGTCGTCTTCTTAAGGAATTGCAGGGAAGTATGTTCTTATTATTGGTTATGAAAAAGGTAAAATTAAGGGTTTTGGAATTAAGGAAGAAGTATGACAAGTAATTTAAATGACAATTAAAATAAATAAACAACTGTAAAGCAAACTTTTGGCAAGGTATAAGAAATTGGAAGTCCAGACTTAGTTATTCTTATCACTAATAATAAAAGTTGAATCTTAATTCCACTTAGTTAACCTTTGCTAAAGCAAAGGAAAGTCAAGGGATTAATTAGTTAGACCTTCAAATCCTATTTATTTCCTAAGAAAAGGTTGGGATTATTAAAGTTCAGTTCAATTAGCAAGATAACAGTTATCAATTATATTGAGCTAAGATAACTCCTGAGTTACTGATTTCTTAAGCAAGACCAAAAAGAAAAGAAATTAAATCTATTGGAATAAAATATCTTCAGATTGGGAATAATCAATAGCATAAACAAAAGAAAGCAATATTAAACTGAAATACCTCAAATATCATTAAATAGGAAAATCATCATGAATGTGGCATAAGCCAAATAGGCAACATAACTAATATAAGCATTCAAGTATCTGAAAATAAGAAATAAATGTAAAGTAAAAGAACCTTGAACCTGGGATTGAGAGTCACTCCTAAAACTAAGAGAAGTCTTGAATCCTAAATCCTAATCTTAAAAGAGAGAGGAGAGAACCTCTCTCCAACTAACCTAAATCATGGAAAGTGACTAAAAATTCGGAGATTCTCTGAATAGATGCATCCCCACACTTCATAACCTCTGGTCTATGCCTTCTGGACTTGGATTTGGGCCAAAAAGGGCTTTAGAATCCGCTATGAGCGTTTTCTGCAATTTCTGGTGTGTGGCCTCTGTCACGCGTCCGCGTGGGTCACGCGGTCGCGTCGATTGGAGTTTTCCTTGTCACGCGGTCGCGTCAGTCATGCGGCCGCGTCGTATGCGATTGGCTCAAGATGCGCAGTCGCATTAGTCATGCGGCTGCGTCGCTGCTTCTTCGCTCTTAGCACGCGGTCGCGTCGTCCATGTGGCCGCGTCGCTGCCAGTTTCTCCAAAACTCCATTTTGTGCTTTCCTTCCATTTTTGCATGTTTCCTTTCCATCCTTTAAGTCATTCCTACCTTAGAAGATCTAAAACTACTCAACACACTAATCACGGCATCGAATGGTAATAAAGGTAATTAAAATAATTAATCTTAAAGCATAGGAAACATGTTTTTCACATACATCACATAATAAGGAAGGGAGAGTAAAACCATGTAATTAATATGAATAAGTGGGTGAAGGATTGAATAATTCACTTAAACTAAGCACAAAATATATCACAAAATATGGATTTATCAACCTCCCCACACTTAAGTAATGGCATGTCCTCATGCTATGTCCAAGGTAAAAAGTAAGGTTGAAGTGGTTGAATGCCATGCAATGCAATTCTAATCTAAATGCAATTCTAATTTTATTCACTCATATAGTAAGCTTACATGTAGTTAAATCAATTCACATTCTCAAGGGATCATATATACATAGCCAACCTTAGATAATGTCAAAGCACTTTTACACTTGAGATGGGAAGAAAAATATTTTATAAACTTGCAAGACGATTAACAAATTAAGCATAGATATATGTTAATGAGTTATTGAACCCTCACTGGATTTTGTGTTTACTCTCTAATCACTCAGTTTTTATTGGGTTAATCACTCTATTCTTCTTTTTATCCTTGCTTTCTATAACTTTGTTCTTCATCTAATCAATCAACAATTATAAAATATAGACATACCAAAAATCATGAGGTCTTTAATTAAGGTTGTAATGGGGCCAACGTAAAGGTAAGGGTATATGTATAAGGCTAAGTGAGCTAATAAGTGAATCCTTAATTAGTCCAAGGTCTCACCTAACATACATAATTTCTAAAGTAAAGCTTCTTTACCTGTTTTCCCATATTTTTCCCACTTTTGATATTACATGCTCATATTTTATTTTTATTTTTTTGCTCCATGTGCACTTGCTTTAATTTGCATTTTTTTTAAATGCACATGGTAATTAATTATTTTAATTTTACATGAGCATGCTTCCCAAAACATCTTTATTCTTTTCAACTCTTCTACCTTTGTTTCTATCATCCATGTTCCCATAAAGTTTTCCCCACACTTAAACAATTACACAAAATCTATCTTAAGCTAGCCAAGGATTCAACTTGGGATTTTTATTTTATTTTGCTGCTTAAGGCTAGTAATGTGGTTATAAAACAGAAGGGATTAAAAGGCTCAAGGGGGCTAACAAAGGTGATGTAAAAGGTAGGCTTTATTTGGGATAAGTGAGTCAAAATCAAACAAGGCTTCAATCACTCTCTTGGTATATATCTATATTCTATAACTGGACATATAGATTAAAATAAAGCAAAGAACACCAGAATAAAAAAGAAGGATGGAACACACAGGAATAAAATATTATGGTTTAAATGTAACCATACAATTAAGCTCAAAACTCACAGGCTGTATGTTCTCAAACTCAAAAATCATATATCAATTATGTATGTCATGGAGGTTTAGTTAAAAATTCCCATTATTCTCAATGTAAAATATATTGGATGGCTAAAGTTTTAGTGTTCCTTCTTGATGAAATGTTGTTAACTTAACTACATGATGTAATACTTTATATACAAAGTGTGTGGATTGTTTTGATCTTGTTTAAATTTCCTAGTCTACTCCTTTTATTTTGATCAAATTAAACTATTATATGCCAAAAGGGTAAACTATACTAATTAATCCACATACTCTATAGCTAATAAGTTAGAACTGCAAACTAAACTAAATGGCTAAAATATGAACTAAAGTGCAAAATGCAGAAATAGAGTAAAAATACATGAAAGTAGCAATGTATAAGTACTCAGAAAATAAAAATAAAAATAAAGAGAAAAATACAGAAAAATAGCCAAAATAAAAAAAGGAAGGGTCTGTAGTGGTTCACCAAAATAGTATGCCAGAGATGGCGACCTCCCCAAACTTAAAATAAAGCATCGTCCTCGATGCTCACTCAGGCTGGGTATGAAGGAGTGTCAGCTCCGGAAGGATGGGTAGCTGGAGTCTCTGTGGTGGTGGTCTGAGGATCTGGCTGCTGCAGAGGAGATGTTGATTGTATAGGGATCTCGGGATCTGCAGCCTAAATCTGAGGTGGGTCCTCTTGCTGGGGTGCAGTCCGCTCCGAGCCTGCCTACGCAGCCTCTCTCTGAGGATGGGTCTCCTCTTCGTGCGCATCCTCCTCCTCCCCAGATGGCTCTGATGGTGTGTCAGGCTCGGAGGGGATGTCGCCGCCAGATCGAATCAACAGCTTCAGGTGCTCATAACGTCGCCGGCTGCGACGCTCAGATCTCTCATACCGGCACCGGTTGCGGCGCTCCATCCTGTCTAGCTGCTGAAACAAGTGGTGCACTAGGTGATAAATTGGCTCCGAGGCAGGTGGAGGTGCAGTAGTGGTAGCAGGGGTAGCTGTGGAGGAAGAAAGACCAGCGGAAGGTGTAGCTGTCTCGTCAGTAGCAGTGAAGGGTGGGGGTCTGTAGCCCAAAGCCAGAAAGTTCCTACTATGAGAAATAATCTTCTTGCACTCAGCAGCAGGTGGCCTCTCATCGGCATCCTCCCAAGGCACGTCAGCTCGATAGCCCAGCTGTGTAACCAAATAGGGAAAGGGAAGAGTGCCTCGGACGTGGACCCTGGCCATGTAGGACCAGATAAAGCGTGGCAGGTACAGGTCCTTACCCTCCATCACACACCAAAGGAGGGTGACCATAGCGGCTGGTATCTCTGTCTCATGGGTACTCGGCATAACATAGTTGCTCAAGATTTGATGTCATAGCCGAGCCTCATTATTTAAGTAAGCCCGCTTGATTCCCTTAGGCATGGTGGTGTCCTGACCCAATTCCCATGGAACAGTCGGGTCAAGGGCTATCCTGGCCTTGACAGCATCCCAATCAAACTTCATGAAACGCATGTCCTCTTCAGCCTGTTTGTACCCATCAGGCTGATCGGACTTGGGTGGGAGCTGCAGAATGTCCTCAATGGCCTCTTCAGTGACCAGTATTTGCTTTCCTCTTAGGTTTACTACATCCAGGGAAGTGATGAAGTAATTACAGTAAAATTCCCTTACCCAAGATGCATTGACCTCTGCCAGGTTTCTCTCTAGGAAAAACTAGCCTCTTTCTTTGATCTGATCAGAGGCATATTGCTGGAGTTCTCCTGGGATCTTCAGAGTTCTCTCCAGGTATAGGTTCCTGGAGGTTGCAAACATTGGATACTTCAGCTCACAGTATCGGTTTGCAAACTTTGTGGGATCAGTAGCAGGGAGCAGCTGGTCAGCCTTCTCCTGGGCGGTAAAGTGTTTTTCACGTCAGGAGGCATCATGCAGAAGATCTATGACAGACATAGAAGAATCTCCTCTCTTACGTTTGCCAGTGGTAGCCTTTCCTTTTCCCTTTCTCTGGGAATCTGACATCCTGAAAAACAGAAAACCAGGATATAATAAAAATAGGAAAATAAATAGGCAAATAGTCAAAAGAAACACAAAGTGGCAAAGGAGAATTAAAATGAGGAAAATGAGTTAAGTAAAAGGGTATTAAGGATTGTATAGGAGTTAAAGGTTCGAAAGGAAGAATTCACAATCCAAAATGTAATTCATAATTAGAAGCTACAGGTAACTCATAACCAAACAAGGAAAACAGGTTGATGAAGATTCAGATAGATATAGAAATAGCAAAAATTGGAATCAAACATCAAAAATGCAATTTATGAGCCAGGAGATCAAAGAGAATAAGAATGCGTGCCCGGGCATTCATGAATTGGTTTGGGGAAACTAATGAAAATATAGTCGAAAATGCCAAAACCAATACATGAATGGAAACATTTTGCAGAAATTTGGGCAGCATTTCGGTTAAAATTGGACTATCCCGGAAAATAAACAGCAGCAAAACAGTTCATATGAATCAAAATTAAACATAGCTGCAAGCGCATATAAGGAGTATGAACATAGAAAAAGGCAATGTGAAAAGTAGCATGAAATAAGAAAGCACAGCATATGAATAAAAGCAACAACACAGAATCATCAGAATTGCGAAAATCATAAAGCAAGAAACACGAATAGCGCAATTAGCAGACCTAAATCCATTACCACATCCTAGGCTACCTAACAACCTAGAATCCACTACAACATGCATATCTAACTAGCCTAAATATGAACAAAAACAGAAAAATATGAAGTAACTACGAATGGATAGAAGGGTGACGTGATGCGGAACCTAGTAGGCTAATGAAGGAGACTGGGGCAGAGAGGCGGCTGGGGGTGGCGGTGGTGGCGGCTGTCACGGCAGAGGAGGGAGACACGTCGGCGGTGGCGGCTGGTTAGGGGGCAGGGGCTTCGGTAAGGTTAGGGGGAATGGGGGGAAGGTGTGGGACGGGGGTTGAGGGTGGTGGTGGTTGGAGGTGGTGCTGCTGGTGGCAGCACGGTGGGCTGCGATCACGGAGGGGGCAGCGGCGGGGGAGGGAGAAGAGGAGAGAGGAGAAAAAGAAAAGGGGGAAGGAGGAAGGGGGTGGCGTGGCGGTGGGTTCTGGGTGGGCGGCGGGGGCGGTGGTGTTCGGTGGTGGTGGCTGGGTGGTGGTTGGGTGGTGGAGAGGAAGAGAGGGGGAGAGGGTTTCGGGAGGGGGGCGTGACTGATAGGGTTCGCGTGACAAGGGGTTATAATTTGAATCCACGCGATCCCGTGGAGCACGCGGTCACGTGGCTGGGGTGAAATGGGGTTGACACGATCGCTTGGGTCGCGCGATCGCGTGGAATGGGTAAAAGAGAGAATGACGCGATCGCCTGAGGCATGCGATCGCGTGGCTGGAAATTGTGCTAAACGCACGATTCCAGCGTCGTGTCAGCGCAACTCTTTGTCTTCTTTTGGGTGGTGTGCAATCCTCGCGACGCGATCGTGTCGCTCACGCTGTTGCGTGGGATTAATGTTTGTGCATGTGACGCAATCGCGTTAGGGATGCGATCGCGTGGGTGTTTTGTGTGAAACGCACAATGGCCGCACGATTCCAGCCCAACTTTCTGGGCGTTGGATCTTTTACGCCGATTTCCAAGTCAGGCGACCGCGTGATTGACGCGGACGCGTGGGAGGTGTTTTATCGCAACTGACGCGATCGCATGATCGATGCAGTCGCGTCGCACGCCACTTTTTTTTTATAGAATGCAAGATGCAATGCTAATAGGAATGCAGATGCAATGAGTGTTATGCAAAATTCCAGGTTCAATCGAAACTCAAAAACAAATAAAACAGATAAAAATGAAAATTGAAAACGGGACGATCATACCATGGTGGGTTGTCTCCCACCAAGCACTTTTAGTTAAAGTCCTTAAGTTGGACATTTGATGAACTTCATGTTATGGTGGCTTATGCTTGTACTGATCCAGGAATCTCCACCAGTGTTTGGAATGCCAGCATCCTCCGGGGTCCCAAACTAGGCATGTAAAGCTTCTAAGCATCTTCAAACAAATTTTCAGACTCCCGAGATGACGAATGTCAGGATAGGATCCATGATCCCAAGCTTTGCTTTTAAATCCGCCTCCGTCTTGATCTACATGATTCCATCCGGGCGGTTTAAAAAGTAGATTCTCACCATGGTGACCAAATGTTCTCCGTGATCCATTCAATTGAGCATGATACCAATCCGTGCGCTTCGAGTTGAAGTGTGGAACCTTATTGAACCTTGTGCACTAGCTCTGAGTATGAACCATTTCCCTTTTCCTCTTAAAGCCGCAAAGAGCTCTAAGCTGGCCATCTGTTTCAAGCAAACCATATTCAAATGGAAATAAAGATAAGAATTAAGGATTTTACCCACTTGAATTCTGTATTGGGTGGTAATGGCCTTGGGATCAGTGTTTTCAGCAGTTCTGCAAGATCTACTCCCCTGTGGTCTTTAGTGGATTCCTCCACTTCCTTGCAAACCTTTTCCATTCCAGCCATGTTCTGGTCAAAGTCTTCCATATCTTCCTCATCACTTGAGTCATAAATAGGAGGTTGAGAAAAGTTGACCTCTGCATCATCTTCGTATTCACTTGGGGAAGATTCTTCTATCTCAAAGAATTCACTTGCGGGTGCAAGTTCATCACTAGGAGGACTTGACTGGTGACTATCATCATCAAGGAAACATGTGTCTTGGGTAATTCTGTCTAGTTCTTCATAAGATATCCGCATTGGAGGTTGTGCAACATCCTCTTTAGCGTCAGTTGTAACATCCTTGACGGGGTCTTCCATAACTATGTATTCTCTAGGAGGCTCAGTATCTCCTAAATCATCAACCAACTCTTCTTCTTCTACAATGACAGCGTCCTCGACTTGTTCTAGTACGAAGTTATGCTCTATGTTGTCCACTGGAGTCTCTTGTGTCTTCTTCACAATACATTCTTCATTAGATTCTCCACATGAAGCCATGGGGGTCTGTTGAGTAGCTGAACATCTGGAAGATAGTTGATTTATTGCTTGCTCTAGTTGATGAAGGGTTATATTGAATTGGTTTATTGATTCTTCGAGGCGAACCTGTGATTCTGGCTTTGATGGATATGGGCATGGTGTATGGGGGAGTGGTGGTTCTTGGGAGTAATTGGATTGGTGTTGGGGTGGATAAGGATCGTACGGTGGCGAATGGTGAAAAGAAGCTTGTGAGTGTGGTGGGTTGAGGTTGTGTTGCAAGGATGATCTCTGAGCATAGGGTGGGGCTTGTTGGTAGCTACTAGGTGGTCCACCAAATCTTTCAGCTGGGTATGCATTGTAGAATGGTCGTTGTCCATGATATCTTGGAGGGTGTTGTTGCCTAAAGGGTTGATTAGATCCTCTTGGCTCCATCCATCCTTGATTGGTCTGACCGTGATGCATATTCCTGCTGTGGTTTCTATTTCCTTCAACAAAGTTAGAACCAAACTCAAAGCGAGAGGGGTGAGAATTCATAGTAGTTATCAAAAATAAAGGGGAAAAGAAGAAACAAATAAACAAGTAAAAGAAATATGTTTTTTTTGAAAAATATTTACAATAACCAATAATAAGGCACACGTTTGCAATTCCCCGACAACAGCGCCATTTTGACATTTGGATTATTGCTAGTAAAGAATTTTATAAAAATAGTCGCGTTGTAGATATAGATTCTACACCAACAGAAATCCCTTCGTACAAACGTTTTGGTTGTCACAAGTAACAAACCCCTTTAAAATTGATAACCGAGTATTTAAACCTCGGGTCGTCTTCTCAAGGAATTGTAGGGAAGTATGTTTTTATTATTGGTTATGAAAAAGGTAAAATTAGGGGTTTTGGAATTAAGGAAGAAGTATGACAAGTAATTTAAATGACAATTAAAATAAATAAACAACTGTAAAGCAAACTTTTGGCAAGGTATGAGAAATTTGAAGTCCAGACTTAGTTATTCTTATCACTAATAATGAAAGTTGAATCTTAATTCCACTTAGTTAACCTTTGCTAAAGCAAAGGAAAGTCAAGGGATTAATTAGTTAGACCTTCAAATCCTATTTATTTCCTAAGAAAAGGTTGGGATTATTGAAGTTCAGTTCAATTAGCAAGATAACAGTTATCAATTATATTGAGCTAAGATAACTCCTGAGTTACTGATTTCTTAACCAAGACCAAAAAGAAAAGAAATTAAATCTATTGGAATAAAATATCTTCAGATTGGGAATAATCAATAGCATAAACAAAAGAAAGCAATATTAAACTGAAATACCTCAAATATCATTAAATAGGGAAATCATCATGAATGTGGCATAAGCCAAATAGGCAACATAACTAATATAAGCATTCAAGTATCTGAAAATAAGAAATAAATGTAAAGTAAAAGAACCTTGAACCTGGGATTGAGAGTCACTCCTAAAACTAAGAGAAGTCCTGAATCCTAAATCCTAATCCTAAAAGAGAGAGGAGAGAACCTCTCTCCAACTAACCTAAATCATGGAAAGTGACTAAAAATTTGGAGATTCTTTGAATAGATGCATCCCCACACTTCATAACCTCTAGTCTATGCCTTCTGGACTTGGATTTGGGCCAAAAAGGGCTTCAGAATCCGCTATGAGCGTTTTTTGCAATTTCTGGTGCGTGGCCTCTGTCACGCGTCCGCGTGGGTCACGCGGTTGCGTCGATTGGAGTTTTTCTTGTCGCACGGTCGCGTCAGTCATGCGGCTGTGTCATATGCGATTGGCTCAAGATGCGCGGTCGCGTCAGTCATACGGCCGCGTCGTTGCTTCTTCGCTCTTGGCACGCGGTCGCGTCGTCCATGCGGCCGCGTCACTGCCAGTTTCTCCGAAACTCCGTTTTGTACTTTCCTTCTATTTTTGCATGTTTCCTTTCCATCCTTTAAGTCATTCCTACCTTAGAAGATCTGAAACTACTCAACACACTAATCACGGCATCGAATGGTAATAAAGGTAATTAAAATAATTAATCTTAAAGCATAGGAAACATGTTTTTCACATACATCACATAATAAGGAAGGGAGAGTAAAACCTTGTAATTAATATGAATAAGTGGGTGAAGGATTGAATAATTCACTTAAACTAAGCACAAAATATGGGTTTATCAGTACTCCAGCTCTCGAATGAACCCCGCTTGGCTCTTTTCTGTGACATTTTCCTCCTCCTCTGCGCTATCGGCTTAGCGTTTGTTCTCACTGCTAGGTGGTGTGACATGAGTTTGGGGTTAATACCAGGCATGTCGGCTGGCATCCATGCGAACAGGTCGCCGTTTTTCCGAATCATTTCCACCAACGGCTCCTTTACTTCACGAGGGAGGTTTCCGTTCACGAAGGTGAACTTTGCCTCTGAGTCACCGATCCTGATCTTCTCGAGGTATCCCTCAGGCTCTAACCTGGGCTTGTCCTCAATTCTTGCATCCAGGTCGGCCAAGAAGACCCTGACTGCTTCCTTGGATTTCTTTCTTAGGGAGAGGATGGTGTTGTCGCATGCGACTGCCATTTCTAAATCTCCATTGATAGATCCGATCGACTCATTAACAGAAACAAACTTCATCACCAGTAATTTAGTGTAGATTATTGCTCCGAGTTTATTGATGGTCTCTCTTCCTATTATGATGTTGTAGGCTGTGGAGTCCCTTAGGACAACGAACTCTGCCATTATGGTTCTCCTTTCTGGACCTCTGCCTATGGAGACCGGCAAAGAGATTATCCCATCCGGCTTGATGAAGGCATCAAATACATTGCGGAATATGATGATCGAATCTGCGCTGGTGTCCACTAGGATTCGCTTGACCAGCCTGGTTCCTACCCTAGCCGTGATCACCATAGGAGGGTTTTCTTGCATGCCTTCGATCCACTAATCTTTGGGTCCAAACGAGATTAGTGGTACTTTTCTGGGGGGAGGTGTGGTGCTGGACGAGGATACTGCTAAGACTTTGGCGTCCTTTCTGCACGCGGACCTTGATCTGGGGGCAGCATCCTTTCCGACCACGACGTTCACCATCGTGAGTCCCCGTTTGATGTCTTCCTCGGGTTTCCTCCTTTGTCTCACGGCTCTCTCCTTGTCCTCGGACCGATCCCTATCTCGCCTCCTTGGCTCTCTTATGAGATGGGATAGTTTCGCCAGCTTGCCATCTCGAATTGCCTGTTCCAAGGCGTCTTTGAGATCAAAATAGTCTTGGGTCTTGTGACCAAAGCCCTTATGGTAGTCACAATAGAGGCTATTGTTTTCCCCGGTCCTGTCCTTGAGAGGTCGGATTTCAACAGGATACCCTTATCGGCTATTTGTTGATAGACCTCCACAATCGGGGCGGCTATGGGGGTATAATTGGTGAACTTGCCTACCCGGGGGGAATGGTCTAGAGTTTTTGGCTGGGACTCCGTCCTTGGAGTGTTCCTTAAGCCTCTCTCCGCTGTCGTGCTGTCGAGGTTGGTTGTAGGCGGGCTACCGCTTATTGGCCACCACGACCTGGCTGACTTCTTCATCATTGATATACTCCCTTGCCACATTCTGGATTTCCTGCATCGTCCACATAGGCTTGGTGGTAAGATGCTTCCTGAAATCCTTGTTTAGCAACCCATTTGTTAAACATAAACTGGCCACCGAGTCGGTTAGGCTGTCGATCTCCAAGCACTCGTCGTTGAACCTGTCCAGGTATTTCCTGGTCGGTTCTCTGGCTCTGTGTTACCCCAAGAAGGTTAATCGGGTGTTTCACCTTTGCAATGCGGGTAGTGAACTGGGTTAGGAAGGCTCGGGTGAAGTCCCCAAAGGTCGTTATAGAGCCCTGCGGGAGGCCGTTGAACCATTGTATCACCGGGCCTGCT
Organism: Arachis hypogaea; assembly: GCF_003086295.3. NCBI lineage: Eukaryota > Viridiplantae > Streptophyta > Magnoliopsida > Fabales > Fabaceae > Arachis > Arachis hypogaea. The sequence goes on along the minus strand of NC_092039.1, from coordinate 79,861,583 downwards.
AAGGTGACTGGAAAAGCGCGGCATCTAACTTCGTCACCGACCCCTTCCAAGTTCATCCTGGCCTCGAAGGCCGTCAGATGTTCTTGGCCTCGAAGCGCTTCGGAAGCTGCACCTCAAGGATCGAGTGGTGGAAAGGGGTTGCCCCCATGATCACAAGTTGCCGGCTTCTCTTCACTCTCTACTGTCTTCTCTGCGTGCTCGACTTCTCCTTGGTCCTTCTATGGAGTCCTCCCTGTGCGTCGGGTGTATATCACGGGGTCTCTCCATCTTCTCGGTGCTTCTCTACTATCCTCTTCACTTTTTAACTCCGATTGGGGGCTCAGAGTGCGCCTGGAACGACTTCTTTGGGGGCTTCTTTCCCTCCTCTGAGAAGATCGGGAATGCTCTTGACTCAGCACTGGTTTGCAGTGTTCTCTGCCGGCCACTTTCCGTTCCAGATTCTGCACTCTGTGGTGCAGCTCTTGGATTATTTTGGCATTGTCACTACCAGTGCCTCCAAAGGGTCGCCTCTCAGGCTGCCACGGGGGGATCTAATGCGTTCGCGATGGGGAGCCCCTGAGGCCGCCTCACCTTCATCACCGCATGGATTGCCTCTGTCATCCGCCGCTACAGGGCCCAAAAGAAAATCCATGTCAGGCATCCCCACAGACGACGCCAATGTTCGGTGGTTTGCTGTACCAGACGGGTCGGGATGATCCTTTGTAAGTTGGTGGGGATGAGTGGGGATCTGGGTCGGATGCGCGGGCAGACAATCTCACGAGCTCTTTGTGTGGTGAAGGGGGTGCCACCTGCAATGACACTTCGACGCCCAAGTCAGTATGTGCGCAGGTGGTATTGGAGGAAGAGATATGATGACGTACCTTAGGGGGAGGGGTAGGACCATCCCCCTTTATACCCTGTCAGTAGGGCGGGCCCCACGAGAGGTGTCCCCTTTCTTGGAAGCTTCCTACCCCCCCAGCTGTCAGCAACTGGTAACAGGGGAACGTGCCAGGGTAGCAGGTCTGGCGGGTTATGTGTGACAACCCGTCCGCATGGACCGGTTCACTCATGGGCCGGGTCGGGCAGTCGGCCAGTTGGGCTGGGCCGCAACAAAAAATAATAAAGAAGAAGAGAAGGAGAAGACCAAGAAGAAGAAAAAACATAAGGGAGACAGAAAATAGAAAAAAAACCGTATAACTCAAATCACTTGAATGTAAAATTACTTGAACATGGAGAATTACTCTTTAAAGAAATAGTGTTTTAGTTATAAACATTAGTGTTGGATTTTTCGACGCAATATCTAATATGGTAATATTGGTGCCATTTAAGTCTTCAATAGCTTTTATATTTTACTAAAATTTATCGTTAAATTTTAGTGATACTAACAACACCTTATTCAATTCGATTTTAATAGATTATCGTATTGTTAGAAATTCTTAGAATAAATCTAACGGTAATTATTGTAGAAAGAATCCAACATAAAATTATGTATGCTGATAAAATCACGTATGTAATAATAATAATAATAATAATAATAATAATAATAATAATAATAATAATAATAATTATTATTATTATTATTATTATTTGAGTAATAGAAAACAATTACATATATATTATTGAAAACTAGAGAAGCAAATGCATTAGAGAGAGATGCTTTTGTTAACTAAAGTATATTTCTTATATATTGTGAGGTAAATCACCTAGGTATCATATATACCAAATTCTTATTGCAGATGTTTAGTTACTGTGTTAGTGATGATGCTAATATAATAATAAATATGAGAGATCAGGAAATATTTATATATAATTTAAAACAAAGGCTACTTTATTAGTACTGGCTAGAGACATGTATAATATATTTAAGTGCATATTGAATATGCAAGGAAAGTAGTAATACAATAAAGAGGAACTGGAAAACAAAATACTTACCTCAAAGTACTGGGCAACTGAGTCTTTATCACTTCTTACAAGAAGGGTTACAGAAGAAATTAAAGGTGTACAAGCACTACAGCACAACATTTTATGCGGCTGATTGATTTCTGGTTACATAAAGAAACATTCTTTTGGTTTTTTGCTTTTATACCATACCATATTTTATAGTATGAGATATGTTTGATTGGAAGATAAGATCAGGGTTCAAACACTCATGAATGAATTTTGTATATAGCTTTCACATCAAACTCTTCAAGAATACTTTTACCCCCCAACAAAACAGTAATAGTAGGGAAAAAGAAGAGGGAATAAACTAAATTACAATTGTGATCAACAAAGGGGAAATAGTTGGGGACGAAGCAAAGGAAGAGACCAACAATAAGCCTCTATCCAGTTCTCTTTTGGTGTAATTTCCATGATAATCTTCTTTAACATCCGAAGTGGAGCCATGACACCCCATTGAACCACCGGCCGCGAGGCAAGACAAAACCCTCGCCGCTTGTTCCCTAACCGGACACTGCTGCCTCTCCTCCGCCGAAGCCGTCTCCTTGGACGGTACAATCCAACCAACATTGTAGAGTTAGATGAGAACATTGATAGGGAAACAATGCCTCTCTTGAACATATATAAGTTTTCTCTTAACTGTTTTCTGTGCAGCATGGCATGATACTACACTCTTATGTAGCATGTTGGAAAGGTTTGTTATTGGTTGCCATCATCATGGTCATAATGACTGCAATTATATCAATCCTGATGCTTTTGGAATAATTCTAGTGTGCAATAAAATAATGCTTGAAAAGAAATTCTTTAGTTCCTCTTTATTAGTTTAGGGTGGCGGATGTCATCATTAGGAGGAGTAGGCTTTATTAGTTGAGATCGTATGAAATTAGTAGAGGGCAAGAGCTACAAGGTGTCTTTTTAACTCTTTATGATCTATTATGATCACTTGTCTCATGCTTTCACTATATGACCCACGAAGTTTCTCTTTTCCTTTTAAAACCTCGGGGAACGAAGTAAATAACCCATCTGAGGAAACATAAAAAAGAAAAAGAACCGTCTACTTTATTGTACTCTTTAAATCATCTATCTACTTATATTATATATATATACATGGAACATGATAAACATATTTTTTCAATATTATCCCTGGTCTAGTTCAAAATTTATCATATTATGTGTTCGGTTGTTCGTGGAGCCGGTCGGATGTGAGGTGTGAGTGGTGGATCGGGATCTAAATACGAGTTTTGAGACGGAGAACTGTATCAGTGAGTCGTTAGTTCGTTGTCGGCAGGTGAGACCACTTGTAAAAATACTCTGATGTTTAAGTTAGCATTCGTACGATGAGATGGCTAAAATTTTTTTAGAATAATGATAACGTATTCGATGAGAGGGGTATAGGTCTCTCTCCCTTATCCTTATTCGTTCGGGCGGGCCCAATTCTCGCTAGGATCCAACCCTTTTCTAATTTTAGCCAGCTGTCGAGAATTTGCTGAAGGAACTCAGGTCACATGAAGGACGCCTACCCGTATGGAGGGGGCATGCGTCCGCCTAGTGGGCCGCATGGGTGTTATTGGGTTGGGCTAGAATAATGCCCCAATGCATCAGAGTGTGAGATCCACGGCAGGTGCATTCGCCTACTTGAATTCTCGTAATGACAGCCTCTGCCCAATGCGAGTCAGTCGTCACGGATTTGGACTTCTGAAAGCTTTCTAGCATGCAGGAGCTGCCCCCAACACCCGTTTCAAGAGCATTGCTTCGATTGCTGCGCCTAGAAAATTAAATGTGCTTTAGGTGTGATTTGAAAACTCATGAAAAGATTGATTTTGTCCCTGATTTTTTGCGCTTTTTCTCCTATAGTTACAGTTACCACCTTTGCTTCGCATTCCTCTTTTACTTCTCCCTTCATTTTTCATAACTTCCTACATCACTTGTTTCTTTAGCTATTCTTCTGTGACTATCATATCTACTCTCATATGTGAATTTGCCCTCTGTCACCATGATCGCCACTGCCTTCTTTTAGCATCCGTCTGTATTATCATCACTAATAAGTAACCATTTACTCGTGCCATTTTGTTAATTTCCACCATTCCTACCTTGGCTTTCTTGTTGTTATTGCTTCTTAAATTGAACTGGTGTTTTCTAGATAGATAGTTTTCTGGAGAGCTGTCGTCGTAGATGTTCTTTTCCTAGTTTAGACTAGGGCAACTTCATACTAGAATGATTTAGTATAGAATGACATAGTTTTAGCATAGAATCTATTTTCGACCTTGCAAGTAACTTAAGTGGCGCTTCCACTGTAGGTAGGGCAATGCACCTGTAAAACCTGAGAAAATTATAAGAAGGATTAATGGAATAATTAATCGTTAAATTAAAATAGTTAAAATGCGTTCGGATGGGTCAAAAATTAAAACTTAGGAATTTGATTTTAAAGATGATATTTTGATTCGAAGAATTTTTTCGAGGAAAAATATAATTTTTTTTGTGAAAAAATGCGTAGAAACGTATATCGGTAATTTAACCGATAGTACTGACTTAAGTTTGTTCGCCATTTTAAGTGAGATAATTAATTAAGAGTGAAGAAGGTTAAAAAAACTAAAATTTAAAATTTAGGAAGTAGAAATAATTGGAATACAAATTAAAATACTAATTTTAACAGTTTTGGCCCAAAGTTAAACCAACGGAATAAATCGGGTGAACTAAGTCCAAGTGGACCCGAACCCACATATATAAGCCTTGTACTTAAGCCAATTCAGCTATTTCTCTCCATTAGTGAGAGAGCTCCACAGATTAAGAGAGAAGAGAAGTGAGAAATCCTAATTCACTATTCCTTACAAATTTCAATTGCTCATAATTTTTTATCTGGAGCTCCGATTGACGAGCTGTTTGCTGTCACGCAAAATTTTTGACGAGCTCTTCGATTCTAACTGAACAAAGTGGTAAGAAATTCTGAATTTCGTGTCCAGTTATCCCTTTTTCCCATTTTTGCGATTTTAGATTTTGTGTATTGAGAAATCTTGTGATTTTGGTTGTTTAGAGGTGTTATAATATGAGCTATTGGTGGGTTTCACCCAAAACTACGACGGACAAGGTAAGGATTTCCTAAACCCTTGTGGTTGGTTGATATTGTTATTGTGAGCCCTAATGTTGATCTTTTGGTAATTATATGGTATTAGATTGAAATTGGTGTTGATTGGAGTTGATTTGGTGAATTGGATTGCTTTGAGTTAAGTTCTTGTGGCTGAACTTGAAACCTTACAAGGAAGAAGTCCTTTTTGGTGGTTTTGAGCTTGGAGAAAAATCGACTAAGATACAGTTTAAATTTTATTTAAATATATGTAATATGACATGAAGTCATAGGCTAGATGTCCCTAAAAATATGATTGAATTGTAGGATTTGATGGAATTATTTAATGTTGTAATTAATGAAGCATTGGTTTTGATTTTCAAATGGTAATTGGTTGTTTATGAGTTGTAAAAATGTGATATGAGCTACTTAGAAGTGAATAATTGTATGAGAATGTGATATGAACTTGGTGATTGAGAATGATGAATTGATGAAATTTGGGTTAGAGGTCGAAAAATGTGAGTTTGGTAAGTGTGATGAATTGAATTGATGAGAATTTGATATGGTTGTGATTGGATTAGTATTTGTTGAAATCGATTATTGATAAAATGAGAATTAGTAAATTATGAATGATTGTTAAATTGAATAGATAGAGAGCTAGAGCATGAAGGAAATGTATGTTGAGATTGGTTAGGAGTGAATTGGTCTGATTTTGAATTAGTTTGGATTGTGAATTCCTTGAAATTCGGCAAAATATGTTTTTAGGTAAAATGAGTTTTTGACCAATTTCAATGGGCCGTAACTCAATCTTTGGAGTTGAAAATTCATTAAAATTAGATTTTTATGAAAGTTTATTTAATGATCTTTTCAATAGTTTAAGAATGGTTGAAAATTATTTCTAACAAAAAAAATTATGCATATTTGAAGTTTTCGATAAAAAAAAAATTGAATTTTGTAGCATATCAACTTTTTGAAAACCTACTATGCATGCGTACACGAAAACAGTATGCATCCGCTAGTGGCCAAATGCTCTCGCGTACGTGAACGTGGCTCGCATACGTGCCCATGTCTTTTTGACACATATGCGTACGCGGAGGGTTGTCCGCATACGCGACTTTTCCAATTTTTAACTCATGCGTATGCGAAAGTTATGCGTACATATGACCATCATGTGTTTGCAAAAAATGTATTTTTTTTATATTTAACCATTCTTCGTGCCTTCTAAACCTTTATAAATCTTATTATGAGTCTAAAGTCGGTGGAATAAAGAGTAGAAGAGTTAGAAATGAGACTGAATGAGATTGAAACATGATGATGATGGTTTATGTTTAAGAATGATTCAGTTGCATATTTTAATAAATAAAATATTTAATTAATTTAAATAAAAAATCCTATAGATATATTAGTTGTTTTAGAATGTTTCATTTGAATTTATTTTTGTTGGTAAAAATATCTTTAGATCAAAGGAGGATTCAGTTTTTTTAAAAGAAAAAATTGTTTAACATGTTGTATCACGTCTTATATTAATCTAAAAACTTATAAAAATTTAAATCTATCTTTATTTTTACTTAAATTTTTTTAAAATCAAACTTTAGACTTACTTTCAGTTTATAATTTAATATAAAATGTATCTAATTTATTTTTTTAGCTTTAGATTTAATTTATTTCTATTATGTGTAAATACGTATGATGTTTTTTATGAATAAAATATTTTTTTTTCAAAAAAATAAATGAGATATATAACATAATATAAAACTATGAGTTCTAATTAATTTAGAGTATAAAAATTGTCACTTCTATTTTGATAATATTATTTTTTCTTTAAATTTATGCAAATATTATATTATATTTTAGTTCCAAAAATCAGACCGAATCAATCGGTTAGATCGATTTGACTGAGACCCGGCCGGTTTCTGTAAAACGATGCTCCCAGAACCAAACCCGTCTCACACGTTTCTTTCTTCAGACTCTGAAGTTCAGAGCTCTTGTTCTCAAAAAACCAAACCCTAGCCATCTAACCTCCATCACCGCCGCAAGGAGAGAGACACTACCGCCGTCCGTCGCGCTCAGGAGCTTCTCTCTTCGTCTGGTTGTCGTGCTCCAGATCTCCAACCCCTGTTCACTCTCACCCATTGCAGTTTCTTCCTCAAGATCGGCGTCCGTCGTCTGCGCTTCTGCCGCCGTCCGTCGCGCTCAGGAGCTTCCGTCTTCGTCTGGTTGTTGTGCTCCAAGTCTCGACCATGAAGACGGACGTAGACGGGTCGCCATCGTCGATGGCGTTCAACTTTTCTTCCTCTTACTCTGCTCACTGCCCTCACCGAAGGTAATGGTTACTCTGTTCAGTGCTCAGCCACGTTCTTGGTTGATTAGCTTTGCTCTGTCAGGTTGATGATGATTGATGACTGTGTCACTGCTCATTGCTCGCTGCTTCTTGCTTAAATTGAAAATCTTGTTAATCTTGTTAATTAAATTGATGATTGATGACTCTGTCACTGCTCATTGCTCATCCATTTAGAGATTTTCATTTTTATCTAGATTTTTTTTTATCTATTTAGTTTTCATGAGAAAAGAATTTTATTACGATGAAGAGAGTAAAAAATGGAGAAATAGAGGATAGGAGACCCAATTTTCATGTGTTCCGAATATCAAGTAATTCTCATAAGCTGTGAATTTATCTTGTTACCGGCTCCAACATAGATGCTAACAGAAAACTGTTGCTGAACTACAAATTCTTTGTCAAATGGTTGATATTTTTTGGGTTGGTGACCATGATAGGGAAATACAGGGAAGATTAGGAATAAAAATGGGAAAGTTGCATTTTCTGACCCAGTTTTTTTTTTTTTTTTCTTTTTGGAACTCAATTTTGGTTTCCAACTGTATCAATTGCACAGCCTCTATGACATGGTATAATGGTGAAACAACACAATGTGTTTTCATTTTTGGTTTTTTATGGGAAAAGACTGGTTTTCTTGAGATTGATTTTTAAAAGTTGTTATATGTTCTGCTCAGATTTTGTTGTGGGACATGGGGAACTATGGTATGCTCAGATGATGTCATTAGTTATTAGAAATGGTTGCTATTTTAATTATAAAGATTTGCTCTTTCTCACTTTCTATCTGAATTGAGCTTATTACATCATGCTTCTCCTCTGGACTGATAGCAGAATGGGGTCGATTGCAAATGATGACTCTTGTTAATCTTGGTTTATAGATTTATATTTGTTTAGATTGTTAAATGCTGGTTAATTCAGCATAGGCTTTTGAGAACTTACATTTGCCATGGTTGATGAATATTGCCAATTATACATTCGCCTTGTGTTTATCCTCATTTTTGTTAATTTTTGTGCTAACAACCTTGTTAAAATTGTGTGTTTATTTATGTTTTATTTATTTATTTATTATAAAATAGTTATTTCGGTTGGACCATGATTGAATTGGTTGGACTAGTAAACCAGTAACTAAAGAGGTCGATGACCAATCCGGTTTTTAGAATCTTGGCAAATATAGAAGGCAAAAATACAATGTGCAGTGACATAAAAAATATCATTTCTCTATGTTTTACAGTAAAAAATAATAATTTTATTCTTTTTTAATATATCATTTCTCAATTTCTAAATGTGTAAAATTACCCTTCCAATTTTGTGAAAAAGGTGACGGCAGTGCGGCCGCACAGTTTGGAGTGCGAAGTCATCCACACCGCGAGAAGTGCGAAGTTAAAAGCTACTTAAGAGAAAATACTTGAAGCTAAATAATAAAGCAAAGCAGTGATGGCTGTGATCACCCGCCGAATCGCTACTCTTACTCACCGCTACTTCTCCTCTTTCTCAACTGCCAAAAAAGTTCCCCTTCTCTATGCCTTCAACGAAAATGACACTACTTCTAACCAAAACGATGCCGCAACACTCCAGCTTCTTTCTTGGGGCAGAGGCGGTTCGGGCCAACTTGGCGGCGGAATTGAAGAAATCCGCCTCTACCCTGCCCCGGTCGCGAACCTTGTCGTCCCAAAAAACTCCTTTGCCCTGTCCCCAACCCCCGGCCGCATTCTGGACAAACCGGCCGCCTCCGCTGGCGACAGCGCGAAGAAGAAGAATAAGAAGAATAAGAAGGAAGAGGTTGTTGAAGTTGGCATCTCGTGTGGCCTTTTTCACTCTTCTTTGGTTGTTGATGGGTCCTTGTTGGTTTGGGGCAAAGGTGATGGTGGAAGGTTGGGTTTTGGACATGAGAATCCCTTGTTTGTTCCTTCATTGAATCCACATCTTGATAGCGTTCGCTCTGTAGCCCTTGGTGGCCTGCATTCGGCAGCGCTGACCTCTGCCGGCGAGGTTTTCACATGGTCAGAATCTCTTCAACTCTGCCTTATTCTATGTAGCTTTTTGCAATTGTAAAAGTTATCTATTGCTTCAAAAACTTAGTAAAACGATTAAATGTTTAGATACAATTTATATCAAGATTTAGTTAATTATGAATGTGCTCAATTTTCAAAATGACATGTATTTTGATGCAGACCTAGTATTGTCAGAAACAAGTACAATTTCATTAATCTTTGGTTTGTAGTCCGAAGCTAATCATGCTGAGAAGCATCATCTTATACTATAACTAAATGACAAATATGATATGAGAAATGAAGCGGAATTCATAAAAGCATTGTTGTAGAAAGAATTGTATGAATTCTATCAATATCTGAGCCTTCCCTCTATTGTACAGAGGGAAAAGGACTTGAGTTGTTCTACATTGGTTGAATTGTAATGGGTTTGAAACTTGATAACAAGTTAATTGCCATGATAACCACACTTAGGCAATTGTTAATAAGGTTTTATTGTTGTCATTGTTTTAATTATGAGGGAGACTGTTACATTGGTTACAATGATTGTGAGTTTTGACAGAGAGTTTGTAGCTCTTTTGGTGATGGAAATGCTCACTTGCTTCTAGCCTATGATTTTGACTTTATATCAAAATCATTGACGTGGTTTGATCTTTGAAGAGTAGTGGAAGTGAATTTAGTCTCAACATTTAACATTGTGATATCTTATTTATCCAAAAAACTTTGCTTATTAATATGATAGGTTTTTTTGGAACATGGTTCTAGAGAACATGGTAATCAATCAGAAATTTGGTGTTTTAATGGAATCCAATGATGTTGACTGATATAGCCAAATACATGGTAGTAAGAAAAGCCTGGTTTTTGTTTAATTTAATGTCATAGTAACTAAAGAAAGCTTTTTACATGATTGAATCTAAGCATGGCTGCATTGCTTTGTTGCTGATGAAAATGTTCATCTGACTATCCATGCATCCACTTATCCAACAGATGATGATTTCGACTTCTATCAAATAGGAAAATGATTGCCATATTTTATGTTGAATATTTATTTTGAAGCTTATATGGGTTGTGAGTGTGGAATGGCCATCATAAAAAAATTTATGAATGAAAATGAAGCTTGCAGGGGTTATGGTGGTTTTGGTGCACTTGGACATTCGGTATATACTAGAGAACTATTTCCTAGGTTGGTAAGGGGCTCCTGGGAGGGAGCTATACAACACATTGCTACCAGTGGAACACACACTGCAGCAGTCACAGAATCAGGTTCAAATGATGGCCAGAACTTTATCTATTCATATTTGGAGTTTGGGATTTATTGATGAATTGTTGGATAATGTAGTGTTTGAATTTGAATCCAAATTCATTGCTTTTGTTGTATCTCGACTTAATTCAAATTGTTTCTATTCCATATTTTGTAAAAGCCTGATTAATTATGAATAGTTAATTGCAAGTTGCGGATATGGATTTACCTTTGATTTTGCACAAGAACCTTGAGATAGACAATGTTTTGACCCGATTTTACGATGTGCTGAAATTCAAGCCAATCGGGTGGTAGAGAATAAACTCCGTACCCTTTGGTGAAGAATGTTTAGTTAGCATTGTCAAAAACAACTTACCTAAAAGCTTAAGTTATTGAATGAAGAAACTTGAAGACTTGATGGGTTATATTCAATCCTATATCTGTTGACAAATTGTCATGTGAAATGACGAATCTATATAATTGATGACATTTTCTGTTGGATGCAGGGGAGCTTTATATTTGGGGTCGAGATGAAGGGGATGGTCGGTTGGGCCTTGGTCCAGGCCGAGGCCCAGATCATGCTGGGGGATTGAGTATCCCTTCGAAAGTAAAGGAATTACCTGTGCCCATTGCTGCCGTTTCCTGTGGGGGATTTTTCACAATGGCATTGACAGTTGATGGACAATTGTGGAACTGGGGAGGTATTATCACTTCCTTTATATAAATTTTGTTTTTCTACATTTTCTCTTGAAAGACCAGCACAATTCATTTATCCAGTACTTTCATTTTGAAAATTGACAATGTTACCATCTTTTCAGCCAATTCTAACTATGAACTTGGGAGAGGGGATAAGATCGGTGGTTGGAAACCAAAACCAATACCTAGCCTTGAGGATGTCCGAATCATTCAAATTGCAAGTGGAGGATATCACTCCTTAGCATTAACTGGTAAGTTGAGGTGAAATTGTTCAGACGAATAATTTCATTTCATCATATCATTTGAACTATTTCAATTTTCACTTTTATTAGATGATGGCAACGTTCTTTCCTGGGGACATGGCGGACATGGTCAGTTGGGTCATGGATCTTTGCATAGTCAGAAGATACCAACAGTAGTTGAGGCTTTAGGTGAAGATCATATTATATATATTTCGTGTGGGGCTTCTTCAGCAGCAGCTGTGACAGGTAAGACCTTAACGTAGTGTTATGTCTCTACATTTTGGAATTTTAAGTAAGATAAATTAAAAAAGCTTTATCCTTTTCTCCTGCAAAATGAGCTCACCTTATGTGAAGTAAAAGAATGTCTTCTTGGTCAGTCAGACCTTAGTAAGCAGCCATCACTCTCTTCACTATTAAAAGTGAAAAGCTTTTAACAGAATGTAGAATGAATTGGTCATGCTGCAATTGGTGATATTCTTGAAAGGGCACTTAAAAGAAAATATGGAGAAACTGAATATATATATAGTGATGAAACGATAAAACTATACAAGCGATTTAAAATATGTAGATGTTTACCAATTATCTCCTACTAATTAGTGATTCCTTGCTTGCATGTAAGTTGGGTAACCTTTAGTAACACAAATACCAACTAGAGCCACTAAAGGAACTTGTGTATGGCTATTCGTCCAGTGTCCAACTTTTTTATAAGTGGTTGTCAATCTCAATGTCCAGCATTCACCATTCTCATTGAAATTTGAGTGTCAGACAGTGCCAGCCTGAAATTATCTTTTAACTTTTGTATATAGTGGTATGATGGAAATTAAACTCTCGCATTGAATTTTTCTTTTTTTTCCCTAATAATTAAACTCTCCCATAATTTCCGATCAGTGGTATAGTAAACTCTTTTTTTACGTTGAAAACAGATACAGGGAAGCTTTACATGTGGGGAAACGGCACTGATTCTCAGTTGGGAGTTCCTGGGAAACCTGCAGTACAACCAAGCCCTATTGAAGTTAACTTCTTAATGGAAGATGATGGAATGGGACCCCACAAAGTTCTATCAGTTGCAAATGGTGCAACCCATTCCATGTGTTTAGTTTTGAGGGGAAGTTCTTGATACACAGAAACCCCCGTGATGATACTGTCCTGCTCTTGAACAAAGATAAAAGTTCATAGGCAAAAAGGCAAGCTTCATTAGGTAAAATTCATAAAAATCTTTTCTTTTGTTGAATAAGATGTCTCAAGATTATGGGAAATTTCTTTGATTTTGGATCCTTGTCTTGATGGCCGGATTCAGATCTCATCACGTGGATCCTGGAAATTTTCTTTCTTGGGTTTGATGAAGTAGATCCCATTAGTATGAACTTTCTCAGTACTTGGGAAATCTCAAACTTAGTTGTAGGAGAATGCTACGATGCACTGAGTTGAACTTGGTTGAACTTGATGCATCATGCACAAAGGTAATCCAACGGCTCAAGTCTAGTACATAATAGATCGACATAAATTTACACCCTCGGATTGCATAGTGAGTGAATTTAAGACAATTGTCATTAGTTGCATTGATCTAGGATTGATAAGTGCCTGTGTTGTCCGTAGGAAGCTATCATAGACAATACAATTTTGGACAATTTCTTTCAAAGTACTGAACTACATGCACAGTTCTCCTCCATGCTCCACAATTGTCGGGTTCAAGTAATTGTTGTCATAAGAGACTCAAGTGGATAAGGCTGATGCTTTTCCTCCCAACTTGTACCGATATTGATTGATAAAAATTTATTTGATTTGTGGCTAAAATTTTGCTTTATCTTATCTAAAAGATAGGAGTGTCTTTGCTTTATGCTGTTTGCTATATTGGCACATAAGAGGACCAAGATTGAATTAATTATTAGCAACCATTATCAGTAGCATCTAGTTAAAAGGGAGTAAAACTAAGCTGGAAAAAAGAACAAGGTTAAATTAGAGTACCAACTCTACCAATGGAAAGTCTAGAGGGACTAGAAATGATTTAAATTATATTTTGATCACCTCATTGAAGAAATCTGCTGCTTAAGCTTGCTACACAGTTTATGCTTGGGAACACATTTACAATATAAAATAAGCTTTTATTGTTCTGAAATAAGTTATCATATGAGTAGAATGAAAGTAAATGGATTATAAGCCAAGTAATAATTTTCAGTTGAAAACCAGTTTACAATAAAAAACTAAAGTATTGATTACCGTAATCAGGACATACTGTTTAAATTATTTTAACCTTATACATCTTCACATAAATTGCTTGTTAAATCAATGATTGAAGAACATTGTAGTTAATACATATCTTTAGAACAATTTTTAAGGATTAAAAAAACTTGAATGGTTACTATTTAAAAAAGGTAAGATTACCAAGCTTCCAATAACTGTATTGAACACATGATGATAAAATTTAAAATCCTCTAACTTGGTATTATTAAATAATACACTTACAGTGCTTGCTTAAAAAAGCAGCTGTTCAAACACACTATTTGAACTAGAGCTAATATTCCCGAAATGATACCTAATCATCTGATAAAGTAATACAGTAATATCTAATTAGAACAGTAGTTGTCTCTTTGAAACTCCTAAATAGCTGAATAATTCGTTCATGTTTGAGTAGCATCCGCTTTTAGTTTTTAGTATGAACTACTGCATAGTGAGACGCAGCTAACATTTAGGCAAATCTGCCGGTGGAGGAGGAAGTGAAGTTTCAGGAGTTGGTCCATTCTCAACCACAAAAGCAGTGCCTAGTCCCCATACTTGATGATCATCCACATGGCAGTGCACAAACCATACCCCTGCAACAGATATTAAACTTAGGAGAGTCGAATTTAGACCTCTAAAGTAAGGGGATTGGTTAAGTTATAAGGTGAGGGATTTTCATCATATGTGAATCTTACTATCTTAATTTAAGAGTGATTAACCTCTTAGTTTATTACTTTACAAACTTCCTCATTTTAGAGAAGCTTGATGAGAGTCTAGTACCCTAAATTAGCCAATTGAAATTACTACATTATTGAATTAGCATATTAGATAATGCCAATTACCTGGATTGCTTGCTTGGAATCTTATAACAGCCCATCCTCCTGCAGGCACTGCAACTGTATTCCGGAACTGAGGATTCACCAAATTAAACTTTGCCTTATCTCTATCGGCATCGTAGTTCCCAAACCCTTGAGCCAAAACATGGAAACTATGACCATGGACATGGATCGGATGGCTTTGCGCTTTCAAAACCCCTGTGTTTTGAAACACAATCTCCACCGTGGAATTGAACTTGAACTTCTTCACCTTGGTTGATTTTGGCGAATATACCAGGCTCATGTTGAAAGTGAGGTTAGTGTTTGTGTAGTCAAACACCATAGGAGGATTATCAGGGAAATCAGTAGTGTACACACCACTTACATTGTAATAGGAAGCTTCCAACATAGAATTACCTTTCCCTTTAGGGAGCATAAAAGACTCATTGTTCATGTTTGCTGAGAATTTTTGGTTGAGTGGGCCAACACACTTGGCATTCACAGGGCACTTCTCAAGTCCAATCCCAACGGTGATGAACATTTGTTCATCAACGTTGAGTGGGACAGGGACCCAATGTGGGCCCCCAACGAGACTCGATAAGTTACTAAACAATTTGAAACTTGTTGGCGTGTCAAAGAATGGAGGCAGTAATGGCATGACCGGTGGTGACGCTCGAGTATTGTGTCCGTCATAGACGACGATGCCACGGGTCATCGTTCTATCAAAGAGTGGAGGTGGCATGCCAACGCCATACGGAGATGCTACCATGTAGTATGATCCTGTTGGTTGGTCTGCTTTGAATAGAACGTCAAGGGTTTGACCAGCTGCAAGGATAATTATGTCTGTAACGTATGGTTTGGTGTATGAAGCATCGGCGGCAACCACGGTGAGTTTGTGATCGGCTATCTTGAAGAACAGATTGTTATTCAGTGCAGCGTTGATAATTCTTAAGAGGTAGGTCTTTCCATGCTTCACCTTCATCTTGAACGTCTCTGAATTAATGAGTTTGAATAGTTATAAAGTATAAACAAAAAATCAACATCATAAATGGTATTAGAATGATGAAATCACAATGAATAATATTTGGTACTGTTTAATATATAAAATAAATATCTGATCTCTATTGAGATTTACGTGGTCATAGTTGATAAGCATTAGTATACATGATGTGCATTAGTATTAGTATTTAAGTAATTAAGGCCATACCATTTTGAGAACAATTAAAGAGATCGCCAGGGAAGCCATTTATGGTGTAGGCATTAGATACCGCAACACCTCCACTTACGAGTGCACCTTCCAAAGCATCCAAAAAATTAGTGTCATACCAGTCACCTACATTTTAATAAAAATAAAATGTCATAAATATGTTACTATATACAATGGGGGGTTTAGGACACGTGTTAAGATTATTTTTATAGTATTTTTTAATTTAGCAAGTTTGAAAGTATAAGACGAGTGAGTTGATTATGGGAATGGATCTTCTTAATTTTTTTTAACAATTAATAGAGTAAAGTGTGATCTCTTACCATTAATTTTATAAATGAAACTAAAAATAAGTATGAGAGAAAATAATAAAGGGTTAAAAATCACATTTTACACTCTAAATTTTTCTTAACAATTGAGAAGATCTATTTCTGTTGATTATTCAACAAACTCAACTTGGTTACATGTTAATATTACTAATTATTTATTTATTTTTTTTATAGAAAACATGGGTCTTTACTAAATTCATTGTATAAAATAAATTAACTAATATCTTTTATTTGTACCTAGTATTATTGGAACCTGGTGGTAGGGTTTTGGAAATGGGTATCGACCATTGCGAGGGTGAATGATGAAAGCACCATGAAGGGTAGCACGTAAGGCAAATGAGTGAGCATGCCAAAATAAAGTTCCTTCTTGTCCTATGACTTTATATTTATAAGTGAATTTATGTCCAGGATGAATTCCACATTGAGTTACATATTCAACACCGTCTGCCCAAGAAGTAAAGAGCTGATATATTCCATGCCTGTGATACATAATTCAATGTGCCATAGAGGAGTTAGCCAAAATTTTATTTTTTTTATTATTTATTTATTTATTTTTTTGGTGACTGGAGTTAGCCATAAATTAAGATTGATATTTTTTGTCTCAAATTATTTGTCATTTTAATTAAAGAATTTAATATTGGTACGTATACAAAAGTTTTATACGTGCATTTATTATTAGGTCACCAAGAACATACATGTATTATTATTTACTGTTATATCAACAGAAATAATTTTTTTTGCATCTATTTGCATGAATTTTATCGAGACAAACGGATATGATTTGATAATTCTGTAAAACATTTTATATACTTTTTTAATAAATATAAAATTAAGTGATTCAAAAAATAAATTTACTAAATAATCCTGATTTAAGGATAATGTCTTAAATGGAAAATGCAGTCACATTTAGTTTTCACCAAGACAATTACTCAACCTTTAACATTCCTATGGATTAAGGATAGCTTGACAATTTAATAATAAAGTTTACATAAGAAAATAAATGATTATGAGATAGATAACCAAAACAACTAGGGGTATAAAATGGTTCGCCTCTATTATAATTTTAGGTTTGTTGTTAGCTTGAGCCTCGATGAAATTGCCAAATTGATAGATAATTTAAGAAGTATAGTTTACATCAATTTCTTTTTCATTCTTTGACAAGTTGATTTATTAAATGAATTGTCATCATTATCTTATCTTCGTTAAGACCTGTTTGTAACTTCGCTCAAAATATTCTTGCGGACAAAGTTCAACTTCGATTTCAATAGAATCCCTTGCTAATAATAATGGTATACTATATATTTAGACATTAGTTTACTCAGGATTACTAGCTAATTCTACATATAAAAAATAAGTTAATAAAATTAGGCATTTCGTAAATATCTTATGTAGAGACAATCATAAAGTTTTAACTTTTATCTTTTAATATTCAATAACTCTCTATATACTGTGTAAACTAGCTTGCCTTTCATGAGAATGTTAAATCTTCACGCACAAATAACATTTATTTTCCTATTATTTTCAGTTCTATAGATATACCATATATTGATTGCTTGAGAAATTAATTTAACAAATAATAACTACCACATGCAATAAAATACACCGGTATAGTAGTCTCTATATATTAATATTAATACGCAATATTTCTTAAAAGATTAGCAACAAACATGGGACAAAACAAAACCATCTTTTGCCGAAAGCCTCATCATAATATGTCCTTTTTCTTTTGTTGGATTTTGTTTCGGTGAATGAATTTACCGTATCAAAGAGTTCCGCAAAACAGAGGAGGAACTTGAATGAAAAATAACGAATAAAAAAACCTTATCTGCTTAAATATGGTTTAGGAACACAGCTAACAGAAAAAGAGAAATAAAACAAGTCAGAAATAAAATCCTTGCCAATAAGAAAGGTTAACACACACATTCAGAATGAGAGAGTGCATAAAATACAGAGTGAACACAAGGGGGAAAAAATGAAAGAAAGAAACTCACAAAACATCATTTTTACTTTCTTCTCTATATCTCTGAATATTTTTATAGGGTAAAATATACTTTTTGTGGCTGAAATTTGGCATAAATTTCAAAAATATTTTTAAGTTTTATTGTTTCAGTTTTGTCATAAAAGTTTTTTATTTGTATCAAATATACTTTTAACGGCTAAATTTTCAAAAATTTAATACCAATATAATAATAATGCAAGAAAATTATGTTTGATTTGCTTGTGTTGAGAATTGTTTTTATGAAATTGTTGTTGAATTGGTCTTAAATTTTTTGAAAACTTAGCCGTCAAGAATATATTTAATACAAATCGAAAACTTTTGGGACAAAATTAAAACAAAATAAAATTTAAAGATATTTTTAAAACTTTTGTCAAAATTTAAGAATAAAAAATATATTTTATCATTTTTATATTATCAAACATAAGAAAAACTAATATCTTTGATTACGTAAACAAAAGACCAAAAAAGAAAATAAATGGTAGTGATTTAAAAAAAAATTAATGTTGACTCAACAATGATTATTGACCGCATTGAAAAACTTCAATATAACGCTGACAGAAATTAGAACAAAAATTTGTTGACAATTAAATATTTAAATATACTGAATAGGAAAGTGATAAATATAAGAATGAAAATTGTCACTCTTATTTTGACAATATTACTTTTTTTTTTCCCTCTAAATTAATACAAATATACAATACAAAAAACTATTTGTGGTGTAGCACCATAAAAAATGAATGTGGTATTATCATTTCCCATAAATATATTTATATAGGTAATATGTAAAGTGTGAGAAAGTAAAATCAATTTTATTTGATGATTAAGCAATTTGACTTACATAAAAATTTAAGAAACACTACAATAAATTTAAGTTGAGGTAATGTTTTAAAAATGTTGTTTATAATAAGAAAAAGCGATCCTTTTAATTAAAGACAACACTTTTTGATAAAATACAACGCTTTTGGGAGATTAACTATATGATTATTATCTTTAGTCTAAGACAACACTTTTTTGCATCAAAGAAAATTCTTTTTAAAACAACATTTGAAAAACGTTCTCTTTTCTTTTATATAAAACAACTTTGAATAAGAATTCAATAGTAACGCTTGACAAATTATTTTATTACAATACTTTTCACAAGTTATCCTTTAGCTAATATGAAAAATATATGTAAAATGTTGTCTTTTTTAATATCTAAAACAACATTTATTTAAATTTTTTTATGTTACTTTTTTAGATATCTAAAACAATATTTATCTAAATTTATTTAAAATTATCTTTTTACTTTGTCATATTTACTTTGTAATTTCACTACCTATAAATTAGTATAAATAGACGGCTTAATTAGCTTAGTTTTATATGGTAAAAGTTAAAATGTAGTGGGTGTTGGAGAAAAAGTTGTAAGATCTTTAATTTGTCTGTTGTGCCTCCATATTTATTTTGTGTACCAAGTCATCATTAATCATTCATTTAGTCAGAAAAAATTGATTGATT
This sequence comes from Arachis hypogaea, assembly GCF_003086295.3. Taxonomy (NCBI): domain Eukaryota; kingdom Viridiplantae; phylum Streptophyta; class Magnoliopsida; order Fabales; family Fabaceae; genus Arachis; species Arachis hypogaea. The sequence continues at coordinate 79,842,049 of NC_092039.1, read as the reverse complement.
TTGTAGTTTCCATATTTTCTCTTTGTATTTAATTTGGTTAGGTGTAATTAGGACTTGATTTTTAGTGGAATATTATAAATTATCATTTATATCTCTATGTTAGAAATTTAACTTAGGTAGAGTATAGGGGTGAATATGGATCGCGCATACTTGATTATCCGTTTGAATTCGAATCGAACCAATTAAATTGATTCTGGAATTAATGTGTAATTAAATTCAATTTGAATTAAACCAATGAATCTATCTAGCAATTGATTCGGATAATGGTTTTGGAAGTGTGAAATTCGAACCAACTCATAGACTCGACCATATATTAATTAAATAAAAAAATAAAAATTTAAAATATATTTATGTTTTTTAAGTTTTAATATATTTGAATTTTAATATTTTTAGTATTTAATATGTTTAGATTTTAATGTATTTAGTTTTTAATGTATTTGATGTTTAACATATTTAGATTATTTCTATTAATGTTACATATTTATTGTACTTATAAAATTTTTAAGATAAAAATTTTATTTTTTTATTTTTTTTTATGAATTTTTGTTTCATTGGGTACTCAATTACCTGAACCGAATCAATCCGTTTTTAATTGGTTTGGTTTGGTTCGAGTACACACATAAAAAAATACAAATCCAAACCAAACCAAACCAATTATAATTCAATTAATTCGGTTTTAATTTCACTTTAAATCCGAACCAACGGACTCGTGCTCACCATGGAGTAGTTACCTATTTAATATCTTTGTAGAAAGGATTTGACTAAAGTGGAATGAGAAAGTATAGGGAGCCAATGACCTAAGCATACAATGTGTACAATGAAGGTTTAGAAAGTATTAGAGATATGATTATTAGTGTTACATTATCCTATCAGGTTACGTTTTTGGGATGAGTGGTTTTAGAACATGATATTAAAGTTCCAGATTCGGAAGGTCAAGAATTCGAATCTTGGTCAACCCAAAATTAACTTTTTATAACATGAGATGTTTATTATCCCTGGTATCCGGATGGTTATTCCCGAATGGTTATTCTGGATAGTATAGGTGATGTTCATTTTATTCATAAACCAAACATTTAGCCCATTGTACACATTGTACGTTTAGGCCATTGGCTCCCTAGCACTACTCGAAATGAGAAAGTATCATTAATTACTATCTTCTATCTCACCAATTTTGTAATTTTGTTATATTATATTTACTTAATGAAATATTTCGTGTTTTTCTTTGAGAAACTATATATTTACAGTTTTTTCATTTAAAATATTAGCTTCCTGATATTTCCCATAATTCAAAGAATAATTCAATGTACGAACAGTTTCATTCAAGGGTGAAATAATCTAAAAAGCAAATATGCATGGAAATAAATAATTTACCAATGGAGAGTAATATTGTAGGGTGAGTTATTGAGAACATGGATGATGACAGTGTCACCTTCAGTGACGTGTATTGTGGGTCCAGGATAGAGTCCATTGGCTGCCACTATCACTTGTTCATGGCACATCCGTTTTACAATCTTGTTTTCAATCTGCATGCATACATCAATCAAACTCAGATTTCATTATCATCACGACTAACCTGTTGTTCAAATTGGTTTAAGCAAAGTGTATATATAAATAGAATACATAATTGAAGGCAAATTTTTCTTTTCTCTTTATGAAAAATAAAGATAAAAAGGGCACATATTTTTTCTCAACATTTTGTTATGTTTCAATTATCAAAGACCACTAATAATATTTTTAGAACACGCTCGTATATATTATCTGTTATTGCGATAAACTCTATTTAGATTAAATTTATATTTTATCAATGAGAACATTTTGGGGAGCAAACATTGTCCCATCAATATTGCAGCCAATATTCAAAACAAAGAAAAAAATATCTAAAATTCTTAAAAATAAGAACAATTAAAACATAATTAAAAAAAATCTAAAATTCAAATTCAACAAAAAAAATAGTGGATTTCATAATGAATTTGTCTAATAATCTGCTATAGTAGTGTTGATTGAAATTGGCTACTATAATGTTGATTTTCTAGTATTACTCTATATTATCTAATAGTAAACAAGAATGCAAATCAAATAATTACATAAATAATATTTAGTTTGAAAGAAGTCAAAAATAAAAGAAAAATACAGTGTATATCAAGTATCAACACACAATTATTAGGAAGTAATTAAGATGATATTAGGGATTACATTGAAGGTGTGTTCTACAATGGCAGCTGAAGCCAAGGAAGAAGCTAGAAGAGCGAAACTCCATGCTAATACTGGAAACACCAAAAGCTTCATGCTAATATATATATGTTTATGTAATCTTAAAGAATAAGGGAAGTTATTTGTGTGTTACTCCAGTGAATGTTTTGGATACTATATATGTAGAAAAAGCCACCATATGGTGCTGCATGTCCCAATGATGTACTTATTAATTATTATGATATTAAATATGGCCGTCGTTCTTTATATTAAGTTTATTATAAAAAATATTTTAAAAATAATAGAAAATTACTTTAAAATAATAAAAATATTTTATTTTATTATTATTTAATTGAATAATATTATATATATATATATAATTATAGATATTAAATTAAATAAGATTATTTTTTAACATTATCGTTATATTATATATTGTTTGATAATTATTGGTGATAGCATCATGTTTTTGGGTGAAATCGAATTTAACATATTTTGATTTAGTCTCACGGACACGACAAAAGAAAAAAACAAGTAACACTTAATTAGCATTATAGATTTATGTACAAATTCATAAGCAATGCAGACTCTGATCTGATTTGAATTACGTTTGTTAGTATTATGGTTTACTTATATTCGCATATCACTATTGCATCCGTTCCTAGATTATTTAATTGTTGGCATTCAAATTCAATACACCCCCGGGAAGAATTAGAATAGGCGGCAACGACTAGAAATATATTCCAAATAAAGTCCTTTTGATCGATCTTAGTAGTTTTTAATTGAGCGTACAAGCACTCTAATTTTTATCTATTATCACAAAAGACAGAACAATATCTAATTATAAAAAATAGTTAAATCAATTTTTATCTCTACATGCCATGAAATAACAAAGTCCTTTCTTCTTATTTCTCGTCAACATATAAGAAAATGTTAAGTTGGACGGACTCAAAAAACTTTATATGTTGTAGGAGCAAACATAATATATATTACTATAAAAAATATATTAATCCTAATTATAAAAAATAAATATACATTAATTATTAAAATACAAAATAAAAAATTTACACTGGATACTAACTTGTTTTTTAGTTCAAATCTTTAAGATATTTGTCTTCTTGTCTTCATATTTTAAAAATGTTGAGTAATTGTTTTATTATTAGTTTGATTAAATATTTTTTTATATATGTCATTCAATCACTCATCTTTTATTTTAATAATAATTTTTTTAAAAAAATATTTTTTATTCTTATTACTAAAATAAGAAAATATATGTTCTAAATTAGTATATTGATAAAGTCATTTCTAAAATTTATATACAACCTTTTTTTTTTAATTTTTGAAGGTATCTCATCCTAGCAGGCCAAAAATTAATCTATTGTGAATTAGAGTTTTATTTAAAAGTTTATTGTTGGCCATATCAATGAATTACTACCTGCATAATATAACTTAATTTTGAAAAAAATGACATATAAATAATTTTATGAATATGCATAATACATAACAATTAAGCAAAGGAACATAATATATAAATTTATATTACTAAAAATTTATAATATAAGAAAAAGAAAAAAATAAACAATAAAAATTAAAAATAAAATATTGAAGAGATTAAAAAATTACATAAACACCTTGAATAGTTGATTTTTCGAAATAACAATAGTTAAATAAAGAAAAAGAAAAAGGCCATACCTCAGGAAGGTTAAGTTCGAGTAAACTTCTTTACTAAAAAACTTGAGTTGAGAAAGTGAGAAGTTAGATAGAGCCAAAGATAGAGAGAGACAAGAGCATAAAGTGATATTAGGGTGAAAGAGGAGAGTGAATTGAAAAAATTAGGATTTAGTTGTGTTTGGTCAGTTCCGAATGGGTCGGATATGCTGGATATATGGGAGTTACAGGAAACCTAGATCTGGGTTGTTCGTGTGCGATTAGACCTCCCGGGCAAACGTTGAAGAGAGAGGAAGGGAGAACGAGGATCTTCTGGGTTGATGAAGTGATGGGGGCACCTACAAAAGGGACTCCGACGCTCAAGTCAGAATCCGTACAAGTTGGCAGAAAAAGTAAAGGATAGGTCTCATACCTCTGGGACGGGGTAGGGCCCTCTCCTTATATAGTCTATCCTAGGGCGGGCCCCACATTGGGAAACCCACCTTCTAGAAAACTTCCTTTCCCAGCAGTTAAGGTGCTATGTGGATGGGGTGACGATGCCTGGGTCATCTTCTGGTTCGGAGCTTTCCAACTCGTTGGGTCAGCTGATGTCCCGGACCCATAACACAGGACCAACTAGGGCAGGGCAAAACAGTGCCCTCAACGCGCCAACTATGGTCGCTTGCGTTGTTGTTGGCGTATTTTGTCCTACTCTCTCCCTGACCGGGGTCTCGCCGAGTCGGCCGCTCGTGATTAGGGCCTGTCTCCTACAGGCGAGTGGGTTTCATTTGTTTCGGGGGCGTCATTCGTCGCCTCATTCTCCGCGCCTGACATTAAATGTCATCATGATTGATTTGAAAACCTAGGTGAAAAGTCCATTTTATCCCTGACCTTTGCGTTTCTTAGTGACAGTTATTCCTTCATTTTCAGTTTTTCTTCCCCTTTTCACGTTCTATTTCCTCATTTCTGAATCATTCCTGTGCTGCTCCTTCTCATTTTCCTTTCGAGTTTTCTGGATTCCGCTGCATTGGTCTGCCTCTAACTCCTCAGAATTTCCCAACACCACTTGACAGCTTCCTTCCTTGTAAGCGTTTCTTCTTTCATTGCAAGTGAATGATTGTCGCCGTCGTTTTATAGTTTCCATCCTATTACATTTTTGTAGCCTTTAGGTTATACATGCTTTTTGCTTGAATCACACAACTGCTAGTTAGGCTTTAGAGGGGGTTACCATTAGATGTCTGGTTTTTTAGCCTTTGTTTACCTGTAGATAGGCTTATTGTGGTGTACAGTGTTAGTTTTGGTTTTTCTGGTCTTCCGACCTTTTAGTCTGACTTCGGGTGGTGTCCCCACTGTAGGTATGGCACAACTCCCCCTTTCGAGGCCTTGTTTTGACCGATACGCCTGGGTTACCTCGGGCGTGAAGGATTCCCCTCCCAAATAACCTTGGAGGAGCTCACAGAGTTCCGCCAAAACGATCAACTTTGCGAAGGAGGTCCCAAGGAGGAACGTTATGAAGTGTTCGTCCCTGCGGACCACGAACAGATATGTCATCTCAACCTAAACACCTCCCGCATTGCTGATTGGATCTGGATGTACAAATCGATATTTACCGTCCTAGGGGTTCGTATCCCTTTCTCTCGCTTCTAGATGGCCCTTTTAAATCGGTGCGATGTAGTGCCGTCACAGCTACATCCGAATAGTTGGGCCGTCATTCGATGCTTCAAAATGGTTTGTGAATACTTGGATCTGCCGGCCTCTGTAGAAGTGTTCCTACTGCTCTTCGTTTTGACGAACCTTTCCAAAGAAAAGAAGCATAAAAAAGGGTTCATGTCCTTCCAGGCTGCCCAGGGTAGGTGAATCTTTGAGGTGTTCAAAGACAGTTTTAAAGATAAGTTCTTCAAAGTACGACTTGCTGCAAACCAACACCCATTCTCGCTATCCCTGGAGGGGGAGCGCCGTATCCCGACTTACTGGAGCTTCGGGGCTGGGTCCAATGCCTTTACTAAGGTGACGTACAAAGGGCTAACCTAGGAGAACAAGAATGTGGCCGACGTCTTGTTGGCCATTTTTAATAAAAATAATATCAACCCGCATCTTTTGATGGGTCACCAAGAGATGGGTAGGAGCTATGTAGGTGAGTGATCGACTGGTTCTATTATTGCCCTCTCTCTCTACCTTTTTTTTACTAACGAGTTGTTGTGTGTCATTACTGCAGTGTCCATGGCCGCCGAGAAGACCAGAATTGAAAGTTTAATGGCCCAGTTTCTTCCCGGACATAGTGAGGATAGCTCCGTCATCCCATTGTCGTCCCTACGTTCTTCCCTACTTCTGAAGTGTAATCAGCTCCACCTCCTCCTCCGGGGCCTACCGGCCCCACCGCAACGGCCGTTCTTAGCAGCAGCGTGGTCCCTCCTGAGGTAGAGCCTAGTGGAGAAGGTCCCGACGTGGCAATTGTCGAGAACACCCGTAAGCGGAAGTCGATCTCCAGCCCTGAGGGATTGCTTACCGTTATGGAGATGAACTTCGATGCTGGGGGTTTCATCGACTCGCAGCTCATGTCGGGCATCGATAAGTTTTTCCATGTAGGGGATCTTGGTGCCTAGGCTAGGTGGATCTATCGGTGCATGCTGAGAGCTGCGACCATCGCAAGGAGGGGGAGCCCATCCTAACCTATGCTGGGGTACTGGACGGGAAGTACCGCTAGTCCTTGCGAGAGGTCGAAAGCTTGAGAGCCGAGGTGGGGATCTTGAAGGAGAGATTAGCCAACTCAAAGGAGAAGTTAAGAACTTCCGACGAGACGGTGGCCCGCCTTAGCCAACTTATCTTGCTCTTTTTTATATATATATATTTTCCTTTTTTTTTCTCATTGCATATGATTAATTTATTGAATGCATGAACATGTCCTAAACATTTCTTTCACATTTTCAGAAAATTCTAACATACTCAATTCTCAAACCAGATGTTTCCAAACCCACTTTTCCCACACTTAATTTATGAGCACTCTCACTAGTCTAAGCTAACTAAGGATTCAAATTAAGGACATTATTGTTTTTCGCTTAGAGTTAATGATGTGCTAAAATAAAGAACAAAGGGGTAAAATAGGCTCAACATTGGTTTGCAAGGGATAATGAAAGGTAAGGCCATATGGGTATGTAAGCTAAGTGAAACAAAGGCCTCAATCATATAAGTGCATGCATACATCAAATTATGGAAATATAGAATTAAGCAAGACAAAGATCACAATTTTAGAGAGAGCAACACACACCAAAAATAAAATTATTGGTTGGTAAAATGCAACCAATCAAATAGGCTCAAAATCTCACAGGTTTTGTGTGTTCGAACTCTAATCCATGTTCCAAAATAATATTTCTTCAAACAAGTGTAACATTAAATTTTATTCAAATTAGCAAAATTTTCTAAAAGGTTTCTTGAAAAAGAAAATATTACTTTAATCAAGTGGTAAAATATGCAAATATCAAACAAATATGCAAATGCAACAACTAATCTACAAAGAAAATTTAAACATTGGTGTTTGAGACAAGAAAGTACTAACCCATGGAGATCGGTATCGACCTCCCCACACTTAAAGATTGCACCGTCCTCGGTGTATGCTGAGATGTGCAGGTGGACGGGTCTTCTCCAACTGATGCTTTTCTCCAAGGATTTTGCTGATGGACTTGTTTGTCTTCCCATTGAGAAGCTTTTCCTCTCCCTTCGTGGTGGCCATCCTGAAAGAAGAGGGAAAAGAAAAAGTAACCCAAAAAGATAGAAAATAAATAAAATATAATTGGGTTAATGCCAAATGATAAGCGTCTCATTTACATGGTAGCTACAACATGCAAGTGAGAAAATAGTGGAAGGACATGGCAAATCAATGGTGCAAAATTTGCAACAATGGGAAAGAGAGATAATATAAATTTATGTCAATGCAAAAGTAATACAAATATAAAAGATTGGCATTGATTTAAATAATATTACTCAATCAGAATTAAACAAGTCACTAAGCATCAAGAAAATACCAGAAAAGATGTAACAGTTGAATAAGAATATTTGAACACCAATAATAATTTTAGAAAAATAAAAATATGCAATGAATGAAAGGATGCAAATAAATGAAATAATTGGAAGTAAGAGAAAATAAGAAAGGAAGAAGAAAGAAATAAGAAAAGATAAGAAGAATAAGGATTCGGAGAAGAAAAGATAAGAAAATTGGCACTAATTTGGATAGGTTGTGCGACGCTGGCGACGCGGTCGCGTGGGTGACGCGGTCGCGTGGTGCGCAAATAAGGTTAGGCGACGCGGATGCGTGGGGCACGCGATCGCGTGACTCGATTTGTGCAAGTGGCGCGTGTGCAGCCTCGCGCTCGCACAACTCTCTGATCAAAATCTTATTAGTGCCAAATTTTAAGTGACGCGATCGCATGGGGGATGTGATCGCGTGAGTGGGCTTTAAAGGAACATGACGCGGTCGCGTGGGTCACACGGCCGCGTGGGAAGGATTATGCGTTTAACACCAATCCAGCACCACTCTCGCACAACTTTCGGGTGTGCACCACTTTGACGTCGAAATCTTGGTCACGTGGCCGCGTGGGTCACGCGGTCGCGTGGGAGGCCATTATTCCCATGCGACGCGGACACATCAGCGACGCGGTCGCGTGGGTTGATTTGTGCCATTGGCACGCCTCCAGCCACGCTCCAGCGTGACTCTCTGTTCGTTTTTATTTTTCTCTTCTCTCCTTGCGACGCGAACGCGTCGCTTATGCAGTCGCGTCGCGTGGCATCTTTTTTTTTATGCAAAATACAGAATGCAATGCTTAATGTGAATGCTATGCATGATTCCAGGTTCAATAAAATAAAATAAAATTCAAAAACAAACAAAACTAAATAAAATTAAAATTTACAAAATGAACGATCATACCATGGTGGGTTGTCTCCCACCTTGCACTTTTAGTTATAGTCCTTAAGTTGGACATTTGATGAGCTTCCTGTTATGGTGGTGTATGCTTGTACTGATCTAGGAATCCCCACCAATGTTTGTACTTCCAGTAGCCTCCGGGGTCCCAAACCAGGCGCAGAAAGCCTTCAAGTAAGTTAAAGCAAGTGACAAGGCCCCAAGAGTGGTGATTGATAGAATGGATTCCGGGGTCCCAGACCTTGCCTTTGCACCCGTCTTTGTGTAGATCAACATGATTCCATCTGGGTAGCAAGCAATCTGAATTCTCACTAGACTGCCAAACAGCTTCCTAGACCCATTCAGTTGAGCTCTATACCAACCTTTGCGTTTAAACTTAAAGCTTCCAGCCATGATGAACCTTGCAGGACAATTCTTACCACTGACCATCTTCCGCTTACTCTTAATGTCACAAAGAGCTCTAAGTTGACCATCCGTCTCCAGTAGCCCATATTCAAGTGGGATTAGAAAGCTGTGAGATATGAATTTTACCCACTGTGAAGGATGATGGCAACTTTGGGGGAGGCGTTTTTAATGAAATTGCAAGCTCCACTCCCTTGTGCTCTTCTCTGATAATTACCACCTCTTTGCAAGCTTCTTCAATTTCAACCTCTTCCTCTTGGTAGCTTTCTTCCAATTCAATCATCTCTTCATTACTTTCCAAGGGCATGGGAGGTTGTGCTTCTTCTTATTGAATCTTGGTGGACGAAATTGTGATCATCAATACTGGTTCTTTGGCATATACACAAAAACTATTGTGGCTCTTGGTTAAATTCACAACTCCGTTCAACTAACCAGCAAGTGTACTGGGTCATCCAAGTAATAAACCTTACGTGAGTAAGGGTCGATCCCACAGAGATTGTTGGTATGAAGCAAGCTATGGTCACCTTGCAAATCTCAGTTAGGCAGATTAAATCTGTTTATGGGTTTTCGAAAATAAAGATAAGAAAATAAATAATAAAAGGATAGAAGACTTATGCAGATTCATTGGTGGGAATTTTAGATAAGCGAATGGAGATGCTGCATGGCTCAAGGACGCCTGCTCTCCTACTGCTTCTACTCAATCCTTCTTACTCCTTTCCATGGCAAGCTTTGTATAGGGGTTCACCATCAGCTGTGGCTACTTTCAATCCTCTCGGGAAAATGATCCTATGCGGCTGTCACTCGCACGGCTAATCGTCTGGAGGCATCACCCATGGTTGATGGCTACATCCCATCCTCGCAGTGAAAACTAATGCTCACGCACTCTGTCACAGTACGGCTAATCACTGGTTGGTTCCCGCTCCTACTGGAATAGAATCCCTTGATTCTTTTGCGTCTGTCACTAACGCCCAGCACTTGCAAGTTTGAAGCACGTCACAGTCATTCATTACCGGAATCCTACTCGGAATACCACAGACAAGGTGAGACTTTCCGGATCCTCATAAATGCCGCCATCTATCTAGCTTATACCACGAAGATTCTGTTGGGGAATCTAAGAGATACACATTCAAGCTCGGTTGCATGTAGAACGGAAGTGGTTGTCAATCACACACGTTCATAAGTGAGAATGATAATGAGGGTTACTTATCATCACATTCATCATGTTCTTGGGTACGAATGAATATCTTGGAATAAGAATAAGAGAGATTTGAATAAAAGATAATAGACTTTCATTAATACTTGAGGTACAGCAGAGCTCCACACCCTTAATCTATGGTGTGCAGAAACTCCACCGTTGAAAATACATAAGCAAAGGATTCAGGCATGGCCGAATGGCCAGCCCTCTCCATGATCAAGTGACCGAATGATCAAGAGATTAAACTGTCAAAAGATATCTAACATAATAGATAAATGTTCTATTTATAATAAACTAGCTCCTAGGGTTTACATGAGTAAGTAATTGATGCATAAATCCACTTCCGGGGCCCACTTGGTGTATGTTTGGGCTGAGCTTGATCAATCCACGAGCTAAGGCTTCTCTTGGAGTTGAACTTCGAGTTATGATGTGTTTTGGGCGTTCAACTCCGGATCATGACGTTTTTCTGGCGTTTAACTCTAGACAGCAGCGTGTACTTGGCGTTCAACGCCAAGTTACGTCGTCAATCTTCGAATAAAGTATGGACTATTATATATTGTTGGAAAGCCCTGGATGTCTAATTTCCAAAGCCATTAAGAGCACGCCAATTGGAGTTATGTAGCTTCAGAAAATCCATTTCGAGTGCAGGGAGGTCAGATTCCAACAGCATCAGCAGTCCTTTTGTCAGCCTTCTTCAGAGTTTTGCTCAAATCCCTCAATTTCAGCCAGAATTTACCTGAAATCACAGAAAAACACACAAACTCATAGTAAAGTCCAGAAATGTGAATTTAACATAAAAACTAATGAAAACATCCCTAAAAGTAGCTCAAACTTACTAAAAACTATCTAAAAACAATGCCAAAAAGCGTATAAATTATCCGCTCATCACAACACCAAACTTAAATTGTTGCTTGTCCCCAAGCAACTGAAAATCAAATAGGATAAAAAGAAGAGAATATACTATAAATTCCAAAATATCAATGAATATTAATTTAATTAGATGAGCGGGACTTGTAGCTTTTTGCTTCTGAATAGTTTTGGCATCTCACTTTTTCCTTTGAAGTTCAGAGTGATTGGCGTCTCTGGGAACTCAGAATTTGGGATAGTGTTATTGACTCTCCTAATTAAGCATGTTGATTCTTGAACACAGCTACTTATGAGTCTTGGCCGTGGCCCTAAGCACTTTGTTTTCCAGTATTACCACCGGATACACAAATGCCACAGACACATAACTGGGTGAACCTTTTCAGATTGTGACTCAGCTTTGCTAGAGTCCCCAGTTAGTGGTGTCCAGAGCTCTTAAGCACACTCTTTTGCCTTGGATCACGACTTTAACCACTTAGTCTCAAGCTTTTCACTTGGACCTTCATGACACAAGCACATGGTTAGGGACAGCTTGATTTAGCCGCTTAGGCCTGGATTTAATTTCCTTGGGCCCTCCTATCCATTGATGCTCAAAGCCTTGGATCCTTTTTACCCTTGCCTTTTGGTTTTAAGGGCTATTGGCTTTTTCTACTGCTCCTTCTTTTTCTTTCTATTTTTTTTTGCCACTTTTTTTTTTTTTTCGCAAGCTTCCTTTTTCACTGCTTTTTCTTGCTTCAAGAATCAATTTCATGATTTTTCAGATCATCAATAACATTTCTCTTTGTTCATCATTCTTTCAAGAGCCAACAATTTTAACACTCATAAACAACAATATCAAAAGACATATGCACTGTTCAATCATTCATTCAGAAAACAAAAAGTATTGTCACCACATCAATATAATTAAATTAAATTCAAGGATAAATTCAAAATTCATGTACTTCTTGTTCTTTTGAATTAAAACATTTTTCATTTAAGAGAGGTGAAGGATTAATGGATTTATTCATAGCTTTAAGGCATGGTTACATACTAATGATCATGAAGTAGAGACACAAAACATAGATAAACACAATATTAAAAACCGAAAACAGAAAGAGATAAAGAACAAGGAATGAATCCACCTGAGTGAGGGTGGCGCCTTCTTGAAGGTCCAATGGTGCTTTTTGAGCTCCTCTATGTCTCTTCCTTGCTTCTGTTGAATGATTCCTAGTAATTTTGGTGTTTCTACCCTTAGTTGCTTCCAATATTTGTGTGGAGGATAACTTATCCCCTGAGGTATCTCAGGGATCTCTTGATTTGCAGCCACATGTTCTACCACTGAGCTATGACGGCTTATATTAGTCTTTCCATCTCCCATGACTCGGAGGTGGAAGCTTTTGTCTTCCCTTTGTGGTTTCTCTGGCCTTAGGTGCCATTGATGGTGATGGAAAAACAAAAAGCTTATGCTTTTACCACACCAAACTTAAAATTTTGCTCGCCCTCGAGCAAGAAAGAAAAGAAAAGTAGAAGAAGAAGAAGAGAATAGAAGAGAGAGGGGGAGAAGGAGGTTCGGCTATGTGGGAGAAGATGGGGTTTATGTTGTGTGAAAAATGAAGAAGAAAAGAAGGGTATTTATAGGGAGAGGGGAGGGTATAGGTTCGGCCAATTTGGGTGGGCATGGGTGGGAAAATGAATTTGAATTTTATGAAGGTAGGTGGGGTTTATGGGGAAGAGTGGGTTGATGTGAATGGTGAATGGGGTAATTGGGAAGAGGAATTGAGGTGATTGATGAAGAATATTGGGAATTGTGACATGGGGTATTCAAATCACAAAGATAGGATTAGGAGTTAAGGTGGGAATATGGTAGGTGGGGATCCTGTGGGGTCCACAGATCCTGAGGTGGGGATCCTGTGGGGTCCACAGATCCTGAGGTGAAAAGAAATACCATTCCTTCACCATATAGGCATGTAAAATGCCTTCATGCATCATTCTGGCGTTCAAACGCCCATTGGTGCATGTTCTGGGCGTTAAACGCCCATGTAATGCATGTTTCTGGCGTTGAACGCCAGTTTCATGCTTGTTTCTGGCGTTCAGCGCCAGTTTGTCCTCTGTGTGCACATCCTGGCGTTAAACGCCAGGTTGTTGCTTGTTTCTGGCGTTCAGCGCCAGAATGGTGCTCTGTTCTGGCGTTGAACGCCAGCCAGATGCATCTTACTGGCGTTGAACGCCAGTCTACGCTACCTCCAGGGTGAACAAATTTTTTCTTCTGTTTTTGACTCTGTTTTTAATTTTTTTGATTTTTTTCGTGACTCCTCATGATCATGTACCTAATTAAACACAAAAATAACAAAGAAACAAAATATAATAAAATTAGATAAATAAAATTGGGTTGCCTCCCAACAAGCGCTTCTTTAATGTCAATAGCTTGACAGTGACTCTCATGGAGCCACAAGATGATCAGGTCAATTTTAGTGTGTAGTCCCAACACCAAACTTAGAGTTTGGATATGGGATCTTAACACCAAACTTAGAGTTTGGTTGTGGCCTCACAACACCAAACTTAGAGTTTGACTGTGTGGGTTCTTCTTGACTCTGAACTGAGAGAAGTTCTTCATGCTTACTCTCCTCTGTCACAGAGGGATGGCCATGTGCCTTAAACACAAGGTAGTCCCCATTCAATTGAAGGACTAACTCACCTCTATTGACATCTATCACAGCTCCTGCTGTGGCTAGGAAAGGTCTTCCTAGGATGATGCATTCATCATCTTCCTTCCTAGTGTCTAGGATTATGAAATCAGCAGGGACGTAAAGGCCTTTAACCTTTACTAGTACGTTCTCTACTATTCCATAAGCTTGTCTCACTGACTTATCTGCCAATTGCAATGAGAACAAGGCAGGTTGTACCTCAATGATCCCCAGCTTCTCCATTACAGAGAGTGGCATAAGATTTATCCCTGACCCTAGATCACATAGAGCTTTTTCAAAGCTCATGGTGCCAATGGTGCAAGGTATTAAGAACTTGCCAGGATCTTGTCTCTTTTGAGGTAGAGTTCTCTGAATCCAAGTATCTAGTTCACTAATGAGCAAGGGGGGTTCACTTTCCCAAGTCTCATTACCAAACAGCTTGGCATTCAGCTTCATGATAGCTCCTAAATATTGAGCAACTTGCTCTCCAGTCACATCTTCATCCTCTTCAGAGGATGAATAGTCTTCAGAGCTCATGAATGGCAGAAGGAGATTTAATGGAATCTCTATGGTCTCTATATGAGCCTCAGATTCCTCTGGATCCTTAATAGGAAACTCCTTCTTACTTGAAGGACGTCCCAGGAGGTCTTCCTCACTAGGATTTTCGTCCTCCTCCTCCCTAGTGCATTCGGCCACTTTGATTAAATCAATGGCTTTGCACTCTCCTTTTGGATTCTCTTCTGTATTGCTTGGGAGAATACTGGGAGGAGTTTCAATGACTTTCTTACTCAGCTGGCCCACTTGTGCCTCCAAATTTCTAAATGAGGATCTTGTTTCATTCATGAAACTGAAAGTGGCCTTTGACAGATCAGAGACAATATGGGCTAAATTAGAAGTGTTTTGTTCAGAATTCTCTGTCTGTTGCTGAGAAGATGATGGATATGGCTTACTATTGCTCAGCCTATTGCGTCCACCATTGTTAAAGCCTTGTTGAGGCTTTTGTTGATCCTTCCAGGAGAAATTTGGGTGATTTCTCCATGATGGGTTATAGGTGTTTCCATAAGGTTCACCCATGTAATTAACTTCTGCCATGGCAGGGTTCTCAGGATCATAAGCTTCTTCAGAAGCTGCCTCTCTAGTACTGTTGGATGCATGTTGCAATCCATTCAGATTTTGAGAGATCATGTTGACCTGTTGAGTCAACATTTTGTTCTGAGCCAATATGGCATTCAGAGCATCAATTTCAAGAACTCCTTTCTTCTGAGGTATCCCATTATTCACAGAATTCCTCTCAGAGGTGTACATGAACTGGTTGTTTGCAACCATGTCAATGAGTTCTTGTGCCTCTTCAGGCGTTTTCTTCAGGTGAATAGATCCACCTGCAGAATGGTCCAATGACATTTTCGAAAATTCAGAGAGACCATAATAGAATATATCTAACATGGTCCATTCTGAGAACATGTCAGATGGACATCTTTTGGTCAGCTGCTTGTATCTTTCCCAAGCTTCATAGAGGGATTCACCATCTTTTTGTTTGAAGGTTTGAACATCCACTCTCAGCTTGCTCAGCTTTTGAGGAGGAAAGAATTTATCCAAGAAGGCAGTGACCAGCTTATCCCAGGAGTCCAGGCTATCCTTAGGTTGTGAATCCAACCATATTCTAGCTCTGTCTCTTACAGCAAAAGGGAAAAGCATGAGTCTGTAGACTTCAGGATCAACTCCATTCGTCTTTACAGTCTCACAGATCTGCAAGAACTCAGTTAAAAACTGATAGGGATCTTCAGATGGAAGTCCATAAAACTTGCAGTTTTGTTGCATTAATGCAACTAGTTGAGGCTTAAGCTCAAAGTTATTGGCTCCAATGGCAGGAATGGAGATGCTTCTTCCATCAAACTTGGATGTTGGTTTTGTGAAGTCACCAAGCATTCTCCTTGCATTATTATTATTATTATTATTTTCGGCTGCCATGTCCTTCTCTTGTTCGAAAATTTCTGAAAGGTTGTTTCTGGATTGTTGTAATTTAGCTTCTCTTAATTTTCTCTTCAGAGTCCTTTCAGGTTCTGGATCAACTTCAACAAGAGTGTCCTTTTCCCTGTTCCTGCTCATATGAAAGAGAAGAAACAAGAAAAGAAAGAGGAATCCTCTATGTCACAGTATAGAGATTCCTTTATGTTAGTAGAAAGAGAAAGGGGAGAAGAATGAAAAAGAATGAATAGTCTGTATAAAGAGTAAGGATAGGGGGTGAAGAGAAGTGTTAGTAATTAATTAATTAAATAGAAGAAGAGAAGAGAGGGAGAAAAAAAATTCGAAAATAATTTTTGAAAAAGGGGTTAGTATTTTCGAAAATTAAAGATGAATTAAAATTGAAATTAAAACTTGAAACAATTAGTTAATTAAAAAGAGTTTTTGAAAAAGAGAGAGGTATTTTCGAAAATTAGAGAGGGAAAAGTAGTTAGGTGGTTTTGAAAAAGATAAGAAACAAACAAAAAGTTAGTTAGTTGATTGAAAAAGATTTGAAATCAAAATTTTGAAAAAGATAAGAAGATAAGAAGTTAGATAAGATATTTTGAAATCAAATTTTGAAAAAGATAAAGTTTTTGAAAAAGATAAGATAAAAAGATAAAAAGATTTTTAAGAAAAAGATATTTTGAAAAAGATTTAATTTTTAAAATTACTTAACTAACAAGAAACTACAAGATAAGATTCTAGAAATTAAAGATTGAACCTTTCTTAACAAGAAAGTAACAAACTTCAACTTTTTGAACCAATCACATTACTTGTTAGTTAATTTTCGAAAATTAGATATAAAAGATAAGAAAAAGATTTTGAAAATATTTTGAAAAAGATTTTTGAAATTTTCGAAAATTATAAAAAAATGAAAAAGATATGATTTTTGAAAAAGATTTTGAAAAGATAAGAATTTTAAAATTGAAATTTTGACTTGACTTGTAAGAAACAACTAATTTTAAAAAATTTTTGACCAAGTCAACCCAAAATTTCGAAAATTTGGAGGAAAATAAAGAAAAGATATTTTTTTGATTTTTGAATTTTTAATTATGAAAGAGAAAAACAACAAGAATATTCAATGCATGAAATTTTTAGATCAAAACGATGAATGCATGCAAGAATGCTATGAATGTCAAGATGAACACCAAGAACACTTTGAAGATCATGATGAACATCAAGAACATTATTTTGAAAAAATTTTGATGCAAAGAAAACATGCAAGACACCAAACTTAGAAATTTTTAATGCATGGAAAATATGAATGCAAAAATGCACATGAAAAACAACAAACAACACAAAACAAGAAATTATCAAGATCAAATAAGAAGACTTGTCAAGAACAACTTGAAGATCATGAAGAACACTATGAATGCATGAGATTTTCGAAAAAATGCAAGAAAAATTTTAAAAGCATGCAATTGACACCAAACTTAAAAATTAACACAAGTCTCAAACAAGAACACCAAATATTTTTTTTTATGATTTTCTAATTTTTTTGTATTTTTATTGATTTTTTTCGAAAAACATTTTTGGAAAAACGAAAAAAGAAAAGAAAAATTTTGAAAAAGATTTTTGAAAAGAAAATTACCTAATCTGAGCAACAAGATGAACCGTCAGTTGTCCATACTCGAACAATCCCCGGCAACGGCGCCAAAAACTTGGTGGACGAAATTGTGATCATCAATACTGGTTCTTTGGCATATACACAAAAACTATTGTGGCTCTTGGTTAAATTCACAACTCCGTTCAACTAACCAGCAAGTGTACTGGGTCGTCCAAGTAATAAACCTTACGTGAGTAAGGGTCGATCCCACAGATATTGTTGGTATGAAGCAAGCTATGGTCACCTTGCAAATCTCAGTTAGGCAGATTAAATCTGTTTATGGGTTTTCGAAAATAAAGATAAGAAAATAAATAATAAAAGGATAGAAGACTTATGCAGATTCATTAGTGGGAATTTCAGATAAGCGAATGGAGATGCTGCATGGCTCAAGGACGTCTGCTCTCCTACTGCTTCTACTCAATCCTTCTTACTCCTTTCCATGGCAAGCTTTGTATAGGGGTTCACCATCAGCTGTGGCTACTTTCAATCCTCTCGGGAAAATGATCCTATGCGGCTGTCACTCGCACGGCTAATCGTCTGGAGGCATCACCCATGGTTGATGGCTACATCCCATCCTCGCAGTGAAAACTAATGCTCACGCACTCTGTCACAGTACGGCTAATCACTGGTTGGTTCCCGCTCCTACTGGAATAGAATCCCTTGATTCTTTTGCGTCTGTCACTAACGCCCAGCACTTGCAAGTTTGAAGCACGTCACAGTCATTCATTACCGGAATCCTACTCGGAATACCACAGACAAGGTGAGACTTTCCGGATTCCCAGGATCCTACTCGGAATACCACAGACAAGGTGAGACTTTCCGGATCCTCATAAATGCCGCCATCTATCTAGCTTATACCACGAAGATTCTGTTGGGGAATCTAAGAGATACACATTCAAGCTCGGTTGCATGTAGAACGGAAGTGGTTGTCAATCACACACGTTCATAAGTGAGAATGATAATGAGGGTTACTTATCATCACATTCATCATGTTCTTGGGTACGAATGAATATCTTGGAATAAGAATAAGAGAGATTTGAATAAAAGATAATAGACTTTCATTAATACTTGAGGTACAGCAGAGCTCCACACCCTTAATCTATGGTGTGCAGAAACTCCACCGTTGAAAATACATAAGCAAAGGATTCAGGCATGGCCGAATGGCCAGCCCTCTCCATGATCAAGTGACCGAATGATCAAGAGATTAAACTGTCAAAAGATATCTAACATAATAGATAAATGTTCTATTTATAATAAACTAGCTCCTAGGGCTTAGATGAGTAAGTAATTGATGCATAAATCCACTTCCGGGGCCCACTTGGTGTATGTTTGGGCTGAGCTTGATCAATCCACGAGCTAAGGCTTCTCTTGGAGTTGAACTTCGAGTTATGACGTGTTTTGGGCGTTCAACTCCGGATCATGACGTTTTTCTGGCGTTTAACTCTAGACAGCAGCGTGTACTTGGCGTTCAATGCCAAGTTACATCGTCAATCTTCGAATAAAGTATGGACTATTATATATTGTTGGAAAGCCCTGGATGTCTACTTTCCAAAGCCGTTGAGAGCGCGCCAATTGGAGTTCTGTAGCTTCAGAAAATCTATTTCGAGTGCAGGGAGGTCAGATTCCAACAGCATCAGCAGTCCTTTTGTCAGCCTTCTTCAGAGTTTTGCTCAAATCCCTCAATTTCAGCCAGAATTTACCTGAAATCACAGAAAAACGCACAAACTCATAGTAAAGTCCAAAAATGTGAATTTAACATAAAAACTAATGAAAACATCCCTAAAAGTAGCTCAAACTTACTAAAAACTATCTAAAAACAATGCCAAAAAGCGTATAAATTATCCGCTCATCAAATCTCCATCTCTTGATCAACCTCTTCCAAGTCTTCAACTATGATATGCTTTGGAGGTTGTACACCCTCCTCAGCATCAATTTCAACCGTCTTGGAAGGAGGCTCTATGTCTTGACTTTCCCATAGAGGTTCTACATCTCCTAAGTCTTCAACCACTTCTCCTTCTTCAATAATTCTGACTTCCTCTACTTGTTCCAGTACAAAGTCATGCTCTGTACTGTTTACTGGAGTTTCTAGTATCTCCTTCATACTACGTTCTTCATTAGATTGTCCACATGAAGCCATGGGGGTTCCTTGAGTGTCCGAACGTCGGGAGGCTAATTGACTTATTAGGAGTTGCCCCAATTGATGAAGGGTTGCCTGACATCGATCCACTATTTCCTTGAGATGATCCTTTGCCTCTTGATGCACTCAGTTTTCATAAATAGGATCATAATGCTCTTGGATTGATGGATATGGAGATGGTGAATATTGAAATGGTGGTTCTTGTGAGTAATTGGGTTGGAATTGGGGTGGTTCTATATGTGGTTCATATGGTTCATAAGGTGGTTGAGGGTTAGGGTCATATGGAGGTGAATGGCGGGAAGGGGCTTGTGAGTGTGGTGAGTTGAGGTTGTGTTGAAAGGATGATCTCTGAGCATAGGGTGGGGCTTGTTGGTAGCTACAAGATGGTCCACCATATCTATCAGCTTGGGATGCAATGTAGCCTGGTCTTTATCCATGATATCCAGGATGGTGTTGTTGCCTAAAGGGTTGATTAGATCCTCTTGGCTCCATCCATCCTTGATTGGTCTGACCTTGATGCATATTCCTATTGTGGTTTCTATTTCCTTCAACAAAGTTAGAACCAAACTCAAAGCGAGAGGGGTGAGAATTCATAGTAGTTAGAGAAATAAAGGGAAAAAAAGAGAAAACAAATAAACAAGTAAAAGAAAAATATTTTTTTTCTTTTAAATATTTACAATAACCAATAATAAGGCACACGTTTGCAATTCCCCGGCAACGGCGCCATTTTGATGAGAGAACTTTTGCGTGGTCTAGAAATTTGCGGGTAAATTCTCGTTGCAAGTATAGTTTCTAAACCTTCAAAAGTCCTTTCATACAAACGTTTTGGTTGTCACAAGTAACAAATCCCTTTAAAAATTGTTAACCGAGTATTTAAACCTCGGGTCGTCTTCTCAAGGAATTGCAGGGAGGTATGTTCTTATTATTGGTTATGAGTTGTAAATTGGTAAAATTTGGGGTTTTGGAAGTAAGGTGCGAATATGTTATATGATAAGTAAAATAAAGTAATACTAATAAAATCTCTTGGCAAGGTATAAGAACTGGCGGTCCTATCCCAGTTATCCTTATCAATTGTGATGAGAATTGGATTCTTCTCCCACTTTGTTAACCTCTAACTATGAAGGTAAGTTAAGTGGATGAATTCCAATTTTCAATCAACAATGAGTTTAATAACTCTAGAGTCACCAATTATTTAACCAAAGCCAAAAGGAAAGAAAATTGAAACTGCTGAAATAAAAATGCCTTCAGATGGGAGGCAATAATCATGTAAATAAAAGAAAGTAATATTAAACTGAAATACCTCAAATATCATTAAATAAAAATGTCAATTCTAACACGGAAAATATCAACAGCCAATTGGGCAACATCAATCAAACATAAAAAGCTTCAGAGTAATCGAAACATAAAAAAGAGAGATTTAAATAGAAAAAGGAATATTGAACCTGGATCGAGAGTCACTCTAGAAAGCTAAGAGAAGTCCTAAATCCTAGTTTCTAAAAATCCTAATTTCTAATCCTAAGAGAGAGACGAGAGAACCTCTCTCAAAACTAAATCTAAATCATGGAAAGTGAATTATGAGTGCATAGTTATGAATGGATGCATTCCCCCACTTTATAGCCTCTAATCTGTGTTCTCTGGGCCAAAAACTGGGTCAGAAATAGTCCAGAAATCACTTCCAGCGCTTTCTGGTCCGTACAGGTCGCGGAAAAGTGACGCGGCCGCATGGCTCACGCGGCCGTGCGGGTTGCGTTCCTGCCAGGTCATGCGTCCGTGTGACTCACGCGTTCGCGTCGCCTGGCGTCGGAGCAGCTATGGCAAATTATATATCAAATCGAAGCCCCGGACGTTAGCTTTTCAACACAACTAAAACCGCGTCGTTTGGACCTCTGTAGCTAAAGTTATAGCCGTTTGAGTGCGAAGAGGTCAGACTGGACAGCTTAGCAATTTCTCCAACTTATTGTATTCCTTCCACTTTTGCATGCTTCCTTTCCATCCTCTGAGTCATTCCTGCCTTGTAATCTCTGAAAACACTTAACACACACATCAAGGCATCTAATGGTAATAAGAGAGGATTAATAATAAGCAAATATAAGTCCAAAGAAACATGTTTTCAATCAAAGCACATAATTAGGAAGGCAAATGTAAAACCATGCAAATAGTATGAATAAGTGGGTAAAGAGTTGATAAAAACCACTTAATTGAGCACAAGATAAACCATGAAATATGGGTTTATCAACCTGCCCACACTTAAACACTAGCATGTCCTCATGCTAAGCTCAAGATAAACTATAAAGAGATGAAGAGGAATGATAGAATGTATGGGATGCAACCTATGAATGCAACTAAATGTAAAATGCTTCTACCTACTTGGTTAAAAGTAAACAATTCCTTTAAGAACATACATGAACTGGATTTCACTAATTCAAATCATAAAAATGAAGCACAAATAGACTTGTAAGAAGAAAATAGCTTATGAAAGCGGGGAACAAGGAATTGAGCATCGAACCCTTACTGGTAGTGTATACACTCTAATCACTCAGGTGTTTAAGGTTCGATCTCTCAATTCTCTACTAACCTTGCTTTCTAAGGCTTGCTCTTCATCTAACAATCAACATAAATTTAATGCATAAATACACATATCAAGAGGTCTTTTAAGGGTTGTAATGGGGTTAGGGTCAAGGTAGGATTGTATTTGGCCAAGTGGACTAAAATCTGAATCCTTAATTAACTTAAACTTTCCACCTAACTTTAGACAATCCATGTAATCATAATACCATCTAACTGTCCATTAACCATGTTTTCCACATGTTCATGCATTCTAATTTCAAGTCCAACTCATATGCATTTCACCATTTACTTTGGGGCATTTTGTCCCCTTTCACTTATCTTGCTCTTTTATATATATATATATATATATATATATATATATATATATATATATATATATATATATATATATATATATATTTTCTTTTGTTTTTCTCAATGCATATGATTAATTTATTGAATGCATGAACATGTCCTAAACATTTCTTTCACATTTTCAGAAAATTCTAACATACTCAATTCTCAAACCAGATGTTTCCAAACCCACTTTTCCCACACTTAATTTATGAGCACTCTCACTAGTCTAAGCTAACTAAGGATTCAAATTAAGGACATTATTATTTTTCGCTTAGAGTTAATGATGTGCTAAAATAAAGAACAAAGGGGTAAAATAGGCTCAACATTAGTTTGCAAGGGATAATGAAAGGTAAGGCCATATGGGTATGTAAGCTAAGTGAAACAAAGGCCTCAATCATATAAGTGCATGCATACATCAAATTATGGAAATATAGAATTAAGCAAGACAAAGATCACAATTTTAGAGAGAGCAACACACACCAAAAATAAAATTATTGGTTGGTAAAATGCAACCAATCAAATAGGCTCAAAATCTCACAGGTTTTGTGCGTTCGAACTCTAATCCATGTTCCAAAATAATATTTCTTCAAACAAGTGTAACATTAAATTTTATTCAAATTAGTGAAATTTTCTAAAAGGTTTCTTGAAAAAGAAAATATTACTTTAATCAAGTTGTAAAATATGCAAATATCAAACAAATATGCAAATGCAACAACTAATCTACAAAGAAAATTTAAACATTGGTGTTTGAGACAAGAAAGTACTAACCCATGGAGATCGGTATCGACCTCCCTACACTTAAAGATTGCACCGTCCTCGGTGCATGCTGAGATGTGCAGGTGGACGGGTCTTCTCCAACTGATGCTTTTCTCCAAGGATTTTGTTGATGGACTTGTTTGTCTTCCCATTGAGAAGCTTTTCCTCTCTCTTCGTGGTGGCTATCCTGAAAGAAGATGGAAAAGAAAAAGTAACCCAAAAAGATAGAAAATAAATAAAATATAATTGGGTTAATGCCAAATGATAAGCGTCTCATTTACATGGTAGCTACAACATGCAAGTGAGAAAATAGTGGAAGGACATGGCAAATCAATGGTGCAAAATTTACAACAATGGGAAAGAGAGATAATATAAATTTATGTCAATGCAAAAGTAATACAAATATAAAAAATTGGCATTGATTTAAATAATATTACTCAATCAGAATTAAACAAGTCACTAAGCATCAAGAAAATACCAGAAAAGATGTAACAGTTGAATAAGAATATTTGAACACCAATAATAATTTTAGAAAAATAAAAATATGCAATGAATGAAAGGATGCAAATAAATGAAATAATTGGAAGTAAGAGAAAATAAGAAAGGAAGAAGAAAGAAATAAGAAAAGATAAGAAGAATAAAGATTCGGAGAAGAAAAGATAAGAAAATTGGCACTAATTTGGATAGGTTGTGCGACGCTGGCGACGCGGTCGCGTGGGTGACGCGGTCGCGTGGTGCGCAAATAAGGTTAGGCGACGCGGACGCGTGGGGCACGCGATCGCGTGACTCGATTTGTGCTAGTGGCGCGTGTGTAGCCTCGCGCTCGCACAACTCTCTGTTCAAAATCTTATTAGTGCCAAATTTTAAGTGACGCGATCGCATGGGGCATGCGATCGCGTGAGTGGGCTTTAAAGGAACATGGCGCGATCGCGTGGGTCACGTGGCCGCGTGGGAAGGATTATGCGTTCAGCACCAATCCAGCACCACTCTCGCACAACTTTCGGGTGTGCACCACTTTGACGTCAAAATCTTGGTCACGCGGCCGCGTGGGTCACGCGGTCGCGTGGGAGGCCATTATTCCCATGTGACGCGGACGCGTCAGCGACGCGGTCGCGTGGGTTGATTTGTGCCATTGGCACGCCTCTAGCCACGCTCCAGCGTGACTCTCTGTTCGTTTTTATTTTTCTCTTCTCTCCTTGCGACGCGGATGCGTTGCTGATGCGGTCGCGTCGCGTGGCATCTTTTTTTTTATGCAAAATGCAAAATGCAATGCTTAATGTGAATGCTATGCATGATTCCAGGTTCAATAAAATAAAATAAAATTCAAAAACAAACAAAACTAAATAAAATTAAAATTTACAAAATGAATGATCATACCATGGTGGGTTGTCTCCCACCTAGCACTTTTAGTTATAGTCCTTAAGTTGGACATTTGATGAGCTTCCTGTTATGGTGGTTTATGCTTGTACTGATCTAGGAATCCCCACCAATATTTGTACTTCCAGTTGCCTCCGGGGTCCCAAACTAGGCACAGAAAGCCTTTAAGTAAGTTAAAGCAAGTGACAAGGCCCCAAGAGTGGTGATTGATAGAATGGATTCCGGGGTCCCAGACCTTGCCTTTGCACCCGTCTTTGTGTAGATCAACATGATTCCATCCGGGTAGCAAGCAATCTGAATTCTGACTAGAGCTGCCAAACAGCTTCCTAGACCCATTCAGTTGAGCTCTATACCAACCTTTGCGTTTAAACTTAAAGCTTCCAGCCATGATGAACCTTGCAGGAAAATTCTTACCACTGACCATCTTCCGCTTACTCTTAATGTCACAAAGAGCTCTAAGTTGACCATCCGTATCCAGTAGCCCATATTCAAGTGGGATTAGAAAGCTATGAGATATGAATTTTACCCACTTGAATGTTGTGAAGGATGATTGCAACTTAGGGGGAGGCGTTTTTAATGAAATTGCAAGCTCCACTCCCTTGTGCTCTTCTCTGATAATTACCACCTCTTTGCAAGCTTCTTCAATTTCAACCTCTTCCTCTTGGTAGCTTTCTTCCAATTCAATCATCTCTTCATTGCTTTCCAAGGGCTTGGGAGGTTGTGCTTCTTCTTCTTGAATCTCCATCTCTTGATCAACCTCTTCCAAGTCTTCAACTATGATATGCTTTGGAGGTTGTACACCCTCCTCAGCATCAATTTCAACCGTCTTGGAAGGAGGCTCTATGTCTTGACTTTCCCATGGAGGTTCTACATCTCCTAAGTCTTCAACCACTTCTTCTTCTTCAATAATTCCGGCTTCCTCTACTTGTTCCAGTACAAAGTCATGCTCCGTACTGTTCACTGGAGTTTCTAGTATCTCCTTCATACTACGTTCTTCATTAGATTGTCCACATGAAGCCATGGGGGTTCCTTGAGGGTCCGAACATCGGGAGGCTAATTGACTCATTAGGAGTTGCCCCAATTGATGAAGGGTTGCCTAACATCGATCCACTGTTTCTTTGAGACGATCCTTTGCCTCTTGATGAACTCGGTTTTCATAAATAGGATCATAATGCTCTTGGATTGATGGATATGGAGATGGTGAATATTGAAGTGGTGGTTCTTGTGAGTAATTGGGTTGGAATTGGGGTGGTTCTATATATGGTTCATATGGCTCATAAGGTGCTTGGTATGGTGGTTGAGGGTTAGGGTCATATGGAGGTGAATGGTGGGAAGGGGCTTGTGAATGTGGTGAGTTGAGGTTGTGTTGAAAGGATGATCTCTGAGCATAGGGTGGGGCTGGTTGGTAGCTACAAGATGGTCCACCATATCTATCAGCTTGGGATGCATTGTAGCCTGGTCTTTGTCCATGATATCCAGGATGGTGTTGTTGCCTAAAGGGTTGATCAGATCCTCTTGGCTCCATCCATCCTTGATTGGTCTGACCTTGATGCATATTCCTGCTGTGGTTTCTATTTCCTTCAACAAAGTTAGAACCAAACTCAAAGCGAGAGGGGTGAGAATTCATAGTAGTTAGAGAAATAAAGGGAAAAAAAGAGAAAACAAATAAACAAGTAAAAGAAAAATATTTTTTTCTTTTAAATATTTACAATAACCAATAATAAGGCACACGTTTGCAATTCCCCGGCAACGGCGCCATTTTGATGAGAGAACTTTTGCGTGGTCTAGAAATTTGCGGATAAATCCTCGTTGCAAGTATAGTTTCTAAACCTTCAAAAGTCCTTTCATACAAACGTTTTAGTTGTCACAAGTAAGAAACCCCTTTAAAAATTGTTAACCGAGTATTTAAACCTCGGGTCGTCTTCTCAAGGAATTGCAGGGAGGTATGTTCTTATTATTGGTTATGAGTTGTAAATTGGTAAAATTTGGGGTTTTGGAAGTAAGGTGCGAATATGTTATATGATAAGTAAAATAAAGTAATACTAATAAAATCTCTTGGCAAGGTATAAGAACTGGAGGTCCTATCCCAGTTATCCTTATCAATTGTGATGAGAATTGGATTCTTCTCCCACTTTGTTAACCTCTAACTATGAAGGTAAGTTAAGTGGATGAATTCCAATTTTCAATCAACAATGAGTTTAATAACTCTAGAGTCACCAATTATTTAACCAAAGCCAAAAGGAAAGAAAATTGAAACTGCTGAAATAAAAATGCCTTCAGATGGGAGGCAATAATCATGTAAATAAAAGAAAGTAATATTAAACTGAAATACCTCAAATATCATTAAATAAAAATGTCAATTCTAACACGGAAAATATCAACAGCCAATTGGGCAACATCAATCAAACATAAAAAGCTTCAGAGTAATCAAAACATAAAAAAGAGAGATTTAAATAGAAAAAGAAATATTGAACCTGGATCGAGAGTCACTCTAGAAAGCTAAGAGAAGTCCTAAATCCTAGTTTCTAAAAATCCTAATTTCTAATCCTAAGAGAGAGAGGAGAGAACCTCTTTCAAAACTAAATCTAAATCATGGAAAGTGAATTATGAGTGCATGGTTATGAATGGATGCATTCTCCCACTTTATAGCCTCTAATCTGTGTTTTCTGGGCCGAAAACTGGGTCAGAAATAGTCCAGAAATCACTTCCAGCGCTTTCTGGTCCGTACAGGTCGCGGAAAAGTGACGCGGCCGCATGGCTCACGCGGCTGCGCGGGTTGCGTTCCTGCCAGGTCACGCGTCCGTGTGACTCACGCGTTCGCGTCGCCTGGCATCGGAGCAGCTATGGCAAATTATATATCAAATCGAAGCCCCGGACGTTAGCTTTCCAACACAACTGAAACCGCGTCGTTTGGATCTCTGTAGCTAAAGTTATAGCCGTTTGAGTGCGAAGAGGTCAGACTGGACAGCTTAGCAATTTCTCCAACTTATTGTATTCCTTCCACTTTTGCATGCTTCCTTTCCATCCTCTGAGTCATTCCTGCCTTGTAATCTCTGAAAACACTTAACACACACATCAAGGCATCTAATGGTAATAAGAGAGGATTAATAATAAGCAAATATAAGTCCAAAGAAACATGTTTTCAATCAAAGCACATAATTAGGAAGGCAAATGTAAAACCATGCAAATAGTATGAATAAGTGGGTAAAGAGTTGATAAAAACCACTCAATTGAGCACAAGATAAACCATGAAATATGGGTTTATCAAGGCCATCAAGTCGGCGAGGGACGCCAAGACTGAGGTCGCGGGGCTAAAGGGGGAGGTTGCTGGTTTGAAGAAGAAGAACAAGGAGACGGTGAGAAATGCTCGCGAGGTGATTTCTGGGATCGAGGAAGCGATAAAGGCTCAGATCAAGCTGCTTTCTCTCGAGTTCGACACCTCTGCCACTGGAGCTTTTAAGACTATCTGGGATGGTCAGATTGTTGACATCCTGAGAAAGTGATGTGTAATTAGTTGTACTTTTTTGGGCCGTGCTGGCCTTGTAAAGTGTTGTTTTAAACTTTTTGGTAGCTTGTTTTACCGTTTTACTCGACGTTTGGTATTTACAAAGCCAACTTGTTGCTCTTTAAATATTCGGATCATGGCCTTTATTTTTGTAGCCTCTTAGTGTAGTGTTCACAATTTCGTTGGCTCCTGGGGTGATAAGTCTCGTGATGCCGTAACCTTACTGAATTGGTTAGTTAAAGGCTGAACATCGGTAAAATGGAAATAAGCAAGAAGTAATTTTTACTTAAAAGTGTAATCGAAACATGCTAAGCGATGACAAAAATTAACAAAACATGAAATAAAACGGGTGTTACTGAATCATGGAAACGGGTGGTCGTCGCGTTTGTCCTGGATTCTAGGAATAGATACTTGACAAATTCGCCACGTTCCATGTTTGGGGTACCTCCTTCTCGTCCAGCCGTTCTAGCTTGTAAGCCACGTTGCCGACCACCTCCTTTACTCTGTATGGTACTTTCCACTTAGCCACCAATTTTCCTTCCCCAGGGGTCGGCAGGCCTACGTGGTTGCGTCGTAGGATTAGGTCATTTGGCTCAAAACTCCTTCTCACCACTTTGGCATTGTAGCATATGGCTATTTTCTGCTTCAGGGCCGTCTCAGACAAGTGCGCCATTTTCCTGGTCTCGTCGACCAGATCCTTTTCTACGGCTTCCTCGACTCCACCTAGGAGTAACCATGGACTCGGTTCCCCCACCTCTACAGGAATCACTACATCAACCCCATAGGTAAGTCGGAAAGAAGTTTCCTCGGTGGTGGATTGTGATGTTCTCCTATAGGATCATAGAACTGACGCAAGTTCGTCTGCCCACGCTCCCTTCTTTTGATCGATCTGTTTCTTGAGGCCTTGGAGAATGACTTTTTTTGTGGCTTCAACTTGGCCATTTGTCTGTGGGTGCTCCACCAACAAGAATCTCTGTTTTAACCCTAGGCCCGTAAGAAATTTTCCAAACTTCTTATATATGAACTGCATCCCATAGTCTGATATCACGGACTCTGGGATTCCAAATCTGGAAATTACCTACCTCCACATGAACTTACAGCAATTTGCTAATGAGATGCTAGCCAGCAGCTCTGCTTCGACCCACATCATCTAGTAGTCAATGGCCACAATCAGCAAACTTAACTCAGCTGCCGGGGTCTTATGGAAATTAGGATTCTCTTGACGAACTCTTGGGAGTCTGACATCATCGTGGGCCAAAGTAACTGGCCCTAACGAGCTTCCGGGCCAAAGCCTTTCCACCGATATGGTGGCCGCAACACCCCTCATGGACTTCCCTTAAGACGCAGTCCGTCTGGTCGGGGCGTAGGCATTTCAACAGGGGTTGGTTCAGTCCTCTCTTGAATAGTTGGTCCTGTACTATTTCGTACGTGGCTGGTGCACGAAATTGTGATCTCAATGGCGCCAACAACTTGGTACGCACAATTGTAATATCACTCTTTTTCACAACTTCGCACAACTAACCAGCAAGTGCACTGGGTCATCCAAGTAATAAACCTTACGTGAGTAAAGGATGATCCCACGGAGATTGTCGGCTTGAAGTAAGCTATGGTCACCTTGTAAATCTCAGTCAGGCAGATTAAACTGGTTATGGAGTTTTGATAATTAAAATATAAATAAACATAAGATAAAGATAGAGATACTTATGTAATTCATTGGTGGAAATTTCAGATAAGTGTATGGAGATGCCTCATTCCTTTTGAATCTCTTCTTTCCTATTGCCTTCATCCAATCCTTCTCACTCCTTTCCATGGCAAGCTGTTTGTAGGGGGATCACCGTTGTCAGTGGCTACCGTCCATCCTCTTAGTGAAAATGGTCCAGCTACGGGTTACGTAGGGCTAATCATCTGTCGGTTCTCGATCGTGTAGGAATAGAATTTACTATCCTTTTGCATCTGTCACCA
Organism: Arachis hypogaea; assembly: GCF_003086295.3. Taxonomy (NCBI): domain Eukaryota; kingdom Viridiplantae; phylum Streptophyta; class Magnoliopsida; order Fabales; family Fabaceae; genus Arachis; species Arachis hypogaea. The sequence goes on along the minus strand of NC_092039.1, from coordinate 79,811,925 downwards.
TGCCCTACAGTCGCGAGTTTGAAGCTCGTCACAGTCATCCCATCCCAGATTCGACTTTCCGGATTTCAAGAATGCTGCCAATGGATTCTAGCTTATACCACGAAGACTTTGATCTCACGAAATGGAAGGCTCTGTTGTCAAGAGAGGCAACCATGCATCGTGGACCAGGAATCCAAGAGATACACACTCTAGCTTTCGCAGGTAGAACGGAAGTGTTTGTCAGGCACGCGTTTATAAGTGAGAATGGTGATGAGTGTCACGGATCATCACATTCATCAGGTTGAAGTGCGAATGAATATCTTAGAATGAGAATAAGCATGAATTGAATAGAAAATAGTAGTAATTGCATTAATACTCAAGGAACAACAGAGCTCCACACCCTTAATCTATGGTGTGTAGAAACTCCGCCGTTGAGAATACATAAGTGATGAGGTCTAGGCATGGCCGAATGGCTAGCCTCCCCAAATGACATATGAATTTGAAAATAGGGAAAAAGACCCATAGTACAATAGTAAAAAGTTCTATTTCTACTAAACTAGTTACTAGGGTTACATAAATGAGTAAATGATGCAGAAATCCATTTCCGGGCCCACTTGGTGTGTGCTTGGACTGAGCATTGAAGCTTTCACATGTAGAGGTCTTCCTTGGAGTTAAACGCCAATTTGTAACTTGTTTCTGGCGTTTAACTCTGCTTTGCAACTTGTTTCTGGCGTTTAACGCTAGAATAGGGCAGAAAGCTGACGTTAAATGCCAATTTGTATCGTCTAAACTCGGGCAAAGTATGGACTATTATATATTGCTTGAAAGCCCTAGATGTCTACTTTCCAACGCAGTTAAGAGCGCGCCTTTTTGGACTTCTGTAGCTCCAAAAATTCCATTTCGAGTGCAGGGAGGTCAAAATTCAACAGCATCAGCAGTCCTTTGTCAGCCTCTGAATCAGATTTTTGCTCAAGTCCTTCAATTTCAGCCAGAAAATACCTGAAACCACAGAAAAATACACAAACTCATAGTAAAGTCTAGAAATGTGAATTTTGCTTAAAAACTAATAAAAATATACAAAAAATTGAATAAATCATACTAAAAACTATGTAAAAACAATGCCAAAAAGCGTATAAATTATCCACTCATCAGTGGCCGCCTCCCTCCTTATCGCCTTTGTGGCCTTGTAGCTATCGAGGAGCTTGCCGTTTTCCAAAAAGCCAGTAATTGGGTCGATCCATGAGGGAACGACGCCTGCTTGGGTCATGCACAGGGCGATTGTCGGTTCTTTCACCAATCCTTGGATCAAAGACCGGTTTTCCGTTCCTGGCTTTGTACTGGCTAGCTTCGATAGGAGGTCGGCTCGTGTGTTCCTTTCTCTTAGAACATGCTGCACCATGACCTCATCGAACTCTTTGCTTAAACTCCTGACCCTTTCCAGGTATTTTTGCAACAAGGAGACCCTGGCTTGATAGGTTCCATTGATTTGGGAAATGACGACTTGAGAGTTGCTATTCACCTCTTCTGCTTGGTTGTTAGAGACCGGAAATTCAAACTTGATAGATTGCTCGTATACCATTCTGGTCGGGCTTTCTAGTATTATCCCTGCCCCCCGAGCGTTTGGTTGGAAGCTCTGTCTACATGGAGTTTCCACTGCATGTCCGGGGCCTCGTGAGGGTCTCCGGGCACCACCACTAGGAAATCGACCATCGCTTGGGCTTTAATTGCGTGTCTGAGATCGTATTCCAGATCATATTGAGACAGCTTGACTGCCAAAGTCATCATCCGTCCCGCTAGGTCAGGCTTTTGCAAGACTTGGTAGATCGCTTGATCCGTCCTGATGATTACTCGATGCCCCAGAAAGTATTGCCGCAACCTTTGGGACGAGGTCAAGAATGCATAGGCTTGCTTTTCCAATTTGCTGTACCTTAAATCTGCACATTGCAATGCTTTGCTTATAAAGTAGATTGGCTATTGGACCTTTCCTTCTTCGCGAAAGTCGTCACGGACCTTTGAGGGAGCGCGTTGAACCATCGGATTGCTGGTCCTGCCAGGGTCACGGGAAAAGCGCGACATCTCACCTCGTCACCCACACCCTCCAGGTTCATCCTGGCCTCAAAGGCCGTTAGTTGTTCTTGGGGTCCTGGGTTCCGTCGTATCTCATGTTCTGTCGTATCTCATGTTCCGTCGTATCTTGAGTTGCAATCTGTACAACTAACCAGCAAGTGCACTGGGTCATCCAAGTAATACCTTACGCGAGTAAGGGTCGATCCCACAGAGATTATTGGTTTGAAGCAAGCTATGCTTATTTTATTGATCTTAGTCAGGATGCCAATAAGGTTATTTGGATTTAATTGTAAGAAGTAAAAGTGTTGGAATAAGGAATTGTTACTTTATTAATGGAGAATATGTTGGAGTTTTGGAGATGCTTTGTCCTCTGAATTTCTGCAATGTAATATTCAACTCAATTGTTTGTAAAGTTCCATCCATGGCAAGCTGTATGTAGGGTGTCACCATCGTCAGTGGCTACTTCCCATCCTCTCAGTGAAAACGGTCCAGATGCTCTGTCACAGCACGACTAATCAGCTGTTGGTTCTCGATCATGTTGGAATAGGATCCATTGATCCTTTTGGGTTTGTCATCACACCCAGCAATCGCGAGTTTGAAGCTCATCACAGCCATTCAATCCTTGAATCCTACTCGGAATACCACAGACAAGGTTTAGACTTTCCGGATCCTCAAGAGTGGCCGCCATCAGTTCTAGCTTATACCACGAAGATTCTGATTAAGGAAGCTAAGAGATGCTCATTCAATCTGATGTAGAACGGAGGTGTTTGTCAGGCACATATTCATGGATTGAGGAAGGTGATGAGTGTCACGGATCATCACCTCCTTCACAATTAAGCGCGAATGAACATCTTAGATTGGAACACACACACGTTTGAATGAAATAGAGACAATTACATTAATTCATTGAGACGCTGCAGAGCTCCTCACCCCCAACAATGGAGTTTAGAGACTCATGCCGTCAAAGTGTATAAAATTCAGATCTGAAAATGTCATGAGGTGCAAGGTAAATCTCTAAAAGTTGTTTAAATAGTAAACTAATGACCTAGGTTTACAAAAAATGAGTAAACTATGATAGATAGTGCAGAAATCCACTTCTGGGACCCACTTGGTGTGTGCTGGGGCTGAGACTTAAGCTTCTCACGTGCCTGAGGCTGTTTTGGGCGTTCAACGCCAGATTGTAACCTATTTCTGACGTTGAACTCCAACTTGTAACCTGTTTCTGGCGCTGGACGCCAGACAACAGCATGATACTGGCGTTGAATGCCAGTTTACGTCATCTATCTTCACACAAAGTATGGACTATTATATATTTCTGGGAAGCCCTGGATGTCTACTTTCCAATGCTGTTGAGAGCGCGCCAATTGAACTTCTGTAGCTCCAAAAAATCCATTCCGAGTGCAGGGAGGTCAGGATCCAACAGCATCAGCAGTCCTTTTTCAGCCTAACTCAAATTTTTGCTCAGCTCCCTCAATTTCAGCCAGAAATTACCTGAAATCACAGAAAAGCACACAAACTCATAGTAAAGTCCAGAAATATGATTTTTGCCTCAAAACTAATAATATTCTACTAAAAACTAGTTAAAACATACTAAAATCTACATGAAATTACCCCCAAAAAGCGTATAAAATATCCGCTCATCACAACACCAAAGTTAAACTGTTGCTTGTCCTCAAGCAACTAGATAAATAAAATAGGATGAAAAGAAATTAAGAAGTAATAATATCTTAGAATTTTAAATGGAGCTCAGATTCTTATTAGATGAGCAGGGCTTGTAGCTTTTTGTTTCTGAATAGTTTTGGCATCTCCCTCTATCCTTTGAAATTCAGAATGATTGGCATCCATAGGAACTCAGAATTCAGATAGTATTTTTGATTCTCCTAGTGTAGTATGTTGATTCTTGAACACAGTTACTTTATGAGTCTCGGCCGTGGCCCTAAGCACTTTGTTTTCCAGTATTACCACCAGATACATAAATGCCACAGACATATGACTGGGTGAACCTTTTCAGATTGTGACTCAGCTTTGCTAAAGTCCCCAGTTAGAGGTGTCTAGAGCTCTTAAGCACACTCTGTTTGCTTTGGATCACGACTTTAACCACTCAGTCTCAAGTTTTTCACTTGGACCTGCATGCCACAAGCACATGGTTAGGGACAGCTTGATTTAGCCGCTTAGGTCTGGAATTACTTCCTTGGACCCTCCTATCCACTGATGCTCAAAGCCTTGGATCCTTTTCACCCTTGCCTTTTGGTTTTAAGGGCTATTGGCTTTTGTTCCTCTTCTTGATCTAATGATTCCTTGTAACTCTTTTTTTTTTGACTGCTTGTTCTTGCTTCAAGAATCAAATTTATGATTTTTCAGATCATCAATAATATTTTTCGTGTTCCTCATTCTTTCAGGAGCCAACATTCTTCAAATTCAGGATAAAATATGCACTGTTCAAGCATTCATTCAGAGAATAAAAAGTATTGCCACCACATGTAATTAATTATAATTTTTATTATTAAGAACTCAAAAAATATAAATTACTTCTTTATTCTAAAAATCTACTACTTTATTCATATTTGATGATGATGAGAAAGATAATTATAACTTAATTGGAAATAAAACCAGAATAGATATGCTAATTACTACTACTACTACTATATATCTTCTAAGGTAAATTTCTATAATAATACTATCACAGAGTTAAAGCTAAAATTAGAACTCAACAACCTGTGTTTTGGAAAGTAGATGTTCCTCTGATCTGTGGGGTGCTTGGTCCTTCAAGGATTAATTTCTGGCGCTTCAGCTCCCTTAAATCACGCCCTTGCTCTTCTTGTTCCTTAAGCAGTTTGCAAAGCATGCTACTTTGATTGTTCTGTTCTTCCTTTATTTGGTTCATAGCTTCTTGCAATTTGGAAATAGATGCTTCAAGATGTTCCCAATATTCGAATTGAGGAAGTTCTGGGAGGACTTCTTGTGCTCTCCTCTTGATTGGATCATCCTGCAACTGTTGTCTTTCCATTGATATTTTAGTGATTGGCCTCTCAACTGAAATATACTCTGTTATTCCCATCTTCACTCCGGCATCTCTGCAGAGCATAGAAATTAAGCTTGGATAGGCCAATCTAGCATCCTTGGAATTCTTGTTTGCTATTTTGTATAGTTCACACGAGATCAGTTGATGGACTTCTACTTCTTTTCCCAACATGATGCAGTGAATCATCACTGCTCTTTTAACAATAACTTCAGAACGGTTGCTGGTGGGCAATATGGAACGCTGATGAGCGGATAATTTATACGCTTTTTGGCATTGTTTTTAGGTAGTTTTTAGTAAGTTCAAGCTACTTTTAGGGATGTTTTCATTAGTTTTTATGTTAAATTCACATTTCTGGACTTTACTATGAGTTTGTGTGTTTTTCTATGATTTCAGGTAATTTCTGGCTGAAATTGAGGGACTTGAGCAAAACTCTGAAAAAGGCTGACAAAAGGACTACTGATGCTGTTGGAATCTGACCTCCCTGCACTCGAAATGGATTTTCTAGAGCTACAGAACTCCAAATGGCGCGCTCTCAACGGTGTTGGAAAGTAGACATTCAGAGCTTTCCAGCAATATAATAGTCCATACTTTATTCGGAAATTGACGACGTAACTTGGCGTTGAACGCCAAGTACATGCTGCTGATGAGCGGATAATTTGTACGCTTTTTGGCATTGTTTTTAGTATGTTTTTAGTATGATCTAGTTAGTTTTTAGTATATTTTTATTAGTTTTTAGTTAAAATTCACTTTTCTGGACTTTACTATGAGTTTGTGTGTTTTTCTGTGATTTCAGGTATTTTCTGGCTGAAATTGAGGGACCTGAGCAAAAATCTGATTCAGAGACTAAAAAGGACTGCAGATGCTGTTGGATTCTGACCTCCCTGCACTAGAAGTGGATTTTCTGGAGCTACAGAAGCCCAATTGGCGCGCTCTCAACGGCGTTGGAAAGTAGACATTCTGGGCTTTCCAGCAATATATGATAGTCCATACTTTGCCCAAGATTTGATGGCCTAAACCGGCGTTCAAAGTCACCCTCAGAATTCCCAGCGTTAAACGCCGGAACTGGCACAAGAATGGGAGTTAAACGCCCAAACTGGCATAAAAGATGGCGTTTAACTCCAAGAAGAGTCTCTACACGAAAATGCTTCAATGCTCAGCCCAAGCACACACCAAGTGGGCCCAGAAGAGGATTTTTATGTCATTTACTCATCTCTGTAAACCCTAGGCTACTAGTTCTCTATATATAGGACCTTTTACTATTGTATAAAGAATCTTTTGGACATCTAGTTCTGAGATCATTGGTAGGCTGGCCTCACGGCCATGCCTAGACCTTGTTCTTATGTATTTTCAACGGTGGAGTTTCTACACACCATAGATTAAGTTGTGGAGCTCTGCTGTACCTCGAGTATTAATGCAATTACTATTGTTCTTCTATTCAATTCCGCTTGTTCTTGTTCCAAGATATCACTTGTTCTTCAACTTGATGAATGTGATGATCCGTGACACTCATCATCATTCTCACCTATGAACATGTGCCTGACAACCACCTCCGTTCTACCTTAGATTGGGTGAATATCTCTTGGATTCCTGATACACGATGCATGGTTGATCGCCTGACAACCGAGTGCTCGCCTGACAACCGAGCCAGCCATTCCGTGAGATCAGAGTCTTCGTGGTATAGGCTAGAACTGATGGCGGCATTCAAGAGAATCCGGAAGGTCTAACCTTGTCTGTGGTATTCTGAGTATGATTCAATGATTGAATGACTGTGACGAGCTTCAAACTCCTGAAGGCGGGGCGTTAGTGACAGACGCAAAAGAATCACTGGATTCTATTCCGGCCTGATTGAGAACTGACAGATGGATAGCCGTGCCGTGACAGGGTGCGTTGAACATTTCCACTGAGAGGATGGGAGGTAGCCACTGACAACGGTGAAACCCTTGCATAAGCTTGCCATGGAAAGGAGTAAGGATTGGATGAAGACAGTAGGAAAGCAGAGAGACGGAAGGGACAAGCATCTTCATACGCTTATCTGAAATTCCTACCAATGAATTACATAAGTATCTCTATCTTTACCTTTATGTTTTCGTATATCATCATTCATATCCATTTGAGTCTGCCTGACTAAGATTTACAAGGTGACCATAGCTTGCTTCATACCAACAATCTCTGTGGGATCGACCCTTACTCGCGTAAGGTTTATTACTTGGACGACCCAGTACACTTGCTGGTTAGTTGTGCGAAGTTGTAGTGATCACAATTTCGTGCACCAGCTGCTGTCTGGAGTTAAACGCCAGAAACACGTCACGATCCGGAGTTGAACGCCCAAAACACGTTATAACTTGGAGTTCAACTCCAAGAAAAGCCTCAGCTCGTGGATAGATCAAGCTCAGCCCAAGCATACACCAAGTGGGCCCCGGAAGTGGATTTATACATCAATTACTTACTCATGTAAACCCTAGTAGCTAGTCTAGTATAAATAGGATAAGTTACTATTGTATTAGACATCTTTTGATAGTTTAATCTTTGGACTTTGTAGTCTTTGATCATTCGGTCTCTTGATTATTCAGGGGGCTGGCCATTCGGCCATGCCTGAACCTTTCACTTATGTATTTTCAACGGTAGAGTTTCTGCACACCATAGATTAAGGGTGTGGAGCTCTACTGTACCTCAAGTTTCAATACAATTACTGTTACTTTCTATTCAATTCTCTTTTATTCTTATTCCAAGATATACGTTGCACTTCAACTTGATGAATGTGATGATCCGTGACATTCATCATCATTCTCACCTATGAACGCGCGTGATTGACAACCACTTCCGTTCTACTCTAGGCCGGGCGCATATCTCTTAGATTCCCCAACAGAATCTTCGTGGTATAAGCTAGATAGATGGCGGCATTCATGAGGATCCGGAAAATCTAAACCTTGTCTATGGTATTCCGAGTAGGATTCTGGGATTGAATGACTGTGACGAGCTTCAAACTCCTGAAGGCTGGGCGTGATGACAAACGCAAAAGAATCAAGGGATTTTATTCCAACCTGATTGAGAACCGACAGATGATTAGCCGTGCTATGACAGAGCATAGGACCATTTTCACTGAGAGGATGGGATGTAGCCATTGACAACGGTGATGCCCTACATACAGCTTGCCATGAAAATGAGTAAGAAGGATTGGATGAATGTAATAAGAAAGTAGAGATTCAAGAGGAGCACAGCATCTCCATACGCCTATCTGAAATTCCCACTATTGATTTACATAAGTATTCCTATCCCTTTTATTTTCTTTTTATTATTAATTTTCGAACTCATCATAAACCAATTTAATCTGCCTAACTGAGATTTACAAGGTGACCATAGCTTTCTTCATACCAACAATCTCTGTGGGATCGACCCTTACTCACATAAGGTATTACTTGGATGACCCAGTACACTTGCTGGTTAAGTTGAACGGAGTTATGATCACACCAGCAAAGTTGTAGTGATCACAATTTCGTGCACCAGGTTTTTGGCGCCGTTGCCGGGGATTGTTCGAGTATGGACAACTGACGATTCATCTTGTTGCTTAGATTAGGTATTTTTTTCAGAATTCTTAAGAATGAATTCTAGTATTTCAAGGTGATGTTCTTATCATCACTAAAGCTGATTGATTTTCATCAATTTAGCTCTTGAATGCAATGTCCTGCTGAAGCTTGGCTAGCCATGTCTAATTCCTTTAGACTGAAGCTTTAGACTAACATTGCATGATTCCTGGAATTCTCATTAAGAATTTTGATATCTTTATTTTCTTTTTCCACTTAATTTTCGAAAAAGCACAAAAAAATTTACAAAATCATAAAAACCAAAAATATTTTTCCTGTTGAGACTCTATTCTCATTTTAAGTTTGGTGTCAATTGCATGTTTCTGTTTTTCTTGCATCCATTCATGTGTCTTAGTGATCTTCAAGATGTTCTTGATGATTTCATTACTCTGATCTTTAATTCCTCTTGACTAGAGTGTTTATGTGTCTCATATGCATTCTCATTAGTGTCAGTAGTATACAAACTGCTAAGTTTGGTGTCTTGCATGCATTATTATTTGATTTCAGTTGCATTTTGATTATTCCTCACTATTAAAAATCCAAAAATATTTTTAATTTGTGTCTTTTCAAGTCAATAATACAGAGAATTGAAGATTCAGAACATACAGCAGAGGAATTATACAGAAAAAGCTGGGCGTTCAAAACGCCCAGTGAAGAAGGACAGACTGGCGTTTAAACGCCAGCCAGGGTGCCTGGTTGGGTGTTTAACGCCCAAAAGGGTAGAGTTTTGGGCGTTAAATGCCAGAATGTGCACCATTCTGGGCGTTTAACGCCAGGATGGCACAAGAGGGAAGATTTTGTTTTCAATGCAAATTTTTTTCAAGTTTTCAAAATCTTTTCAAAATCAAATCTTTTTCAAATCATATCTTTTCAATCAAATCTTTTTCAAATTCAATTTCTTTCTATTTTCAAAGATACTTGCTATCAATTAATGATTTGATTCAACATTTCAAGTATGTTGCCTTTTCTGTTGAGAAAGGTTTAATGTTTGAATCATATCTTTTCTTGATAGCCAAGTCATTAATTTTCAAAATCAAATTTTTAAAAAAAAATGTTTTTCAAATCATATCTTCTCCATCACATCTTTTTTAAAACCAATCATATCTTCTTAATCACATCTTTTTCAAAATAACTTTCAATCAAATCTTTTTGATTTCTAATTTCAAATTCTTTTTCAAAAATCACTTGATTTCTTTCCCACTTTTATTTTCGAAAATCAATTAGTGTTTTTCAAAATGTTTTCAAAATCTTTTACTTGATTTTCGAAAATTACTTCCCCTCTTCTCACATCCTTCTATTTATGGACTAACACTATTCCTTAATGCAAAATTCGAACTCCATCTTCTTTGATAAGTTCGAATTTTCTACTTCTGCCTTCTATTTTTCTTTTCCTCTGATACCTCAAGGAATCTCTATACTGTGACATAGAGGATTCCACATTTTCTTGTTCTCTTCTCTTTCTTATGAGCAGGAGCAAGGACAAAAGCATTCTTGTTGAGGCTGATCCTGAACCTGAAAGGACCTTGAAGCGAAAGCTAAGAGAAGCCAAGACACAACTCTCTGTAGAGGACCTAATAGAAATCTTCAAAGAAGAAGAACCCATGGCAGCCGAAAACAACAACAATGCTAACAATGCAAGGAAGGTGCTGGGTGACTTTACTGCACCTACTCCCGACTTCTATGGGAGAAGCATCTCTATCCCTGCCATTGGAGTAAACAACTTTGAGCTTAAGCCTCAATTAGTTTCTCTAATGCAACAGAATTGCAAGTTCCATGGACTTCCATTGGAAGATCCTCATCAGTTTTTAGCTGAGTTCTTGCAAATCTGTGACACTGTCAAGACTAATGGGGTTGACCCTGAGGTCTACAGACTTATGCTATTCCCTTTTGCTGTAAGAGACAGAGCTAGAATATGGTTGGACTCACAACCTAAAGAAAGTCTGAACTCTTGGGAAAAGCTAGTCAATGCCTTCTTGGCAAAGTTCTTTCCACCTCAAAAATTGAGTAAGCTTAGACTGGAAGTCCAAACCTTCAGACAGAAGGAAGGAGAATCCCTCTATGAAGCTTGGGAAAGATACAAACAATTAATCAGAAAGTGTCCCACTGATATGCTTTCTGAATGGAGCATCATTGGAATTTTCTATGATGGTCTCTCTGAACTATCCAAGATGTCTTTGGATAGCTCTGCTGGAGGATCTCTTCATCTGAAGAAGACGCCTACAGAAGCTCCAGAGCTGATTGAAATGGTTGCAAATAACCAATTCATGTACACTTCTGAAAGGAATCCTGTGAACAATGGGACCAATCAGAAGAAAGGAGTTCTTGAGATTGACACTTTGAATGCCATATTGGCTCAGAACAAAATATTGACTCAGCAAGTCAATATGATTTCTCAAAGTCTGTCTGGAATGCAAAATGCACCAGGTAGTACTAAGGAGGCTTCATCTGAAGAAGAAGCTTATGATCCTGAGAACCCTTCAATAGAAGAGGTGAATTACATGGGAGAACCCTATGGAAACACCTATAATCCTTCATGGAGAAATCATCCAAATCTCTCATGGAAGGATCAACAGAGACCTCAACAAGGTTTCAACAACAATAATGGTGGAAGAAACAGGTTTAGCAATAGCAAGCCTTTTCCATCATCTTCTCAGCAACAGACAGAGAGTTCTAAGCAGAATACCTCTGACTTAGCAACCATGGTCTCTGATCTAATCAAAACCATTCAAAGTTTCATGACTGAAACAAGGTCCTCCATTAGAAACTTGGAGGGACAAGTGGGTCAGCTGAGCAAGAAAATTACTGAACTCCCTCCTAGTACTCTTCCAAGCAATACAGAAGAAAATCCAAAAGGAGAGTGCAAGGCCATCAACATGGCCGAATTTGGAGGGGAGGAAGAGGCAGTGAACGCCACTGAGGAAGACCTCAATGGACGTCCACTGACCTCCAATGAGTTCCCCAATGAGGAACCATGGGAATCTGAGGCTCAAAATGAGACCATAGAGATTCCATTGGACTTACTTCTGCCATTCATGAGTTCTGATGAGTATTCTTCCTCTGAAGAGGATGAATATGTCACTGAAGAGCAAGTTGCTAAATACCTTGGAGCAATCATGAAGCTGAATGACAAGTTATTTGGTAATGAGACTTGGGAGGATGAACCCCCTTTGCTCACCAAAGAACTGGATGACTTGTCTAGGCAGAAACTGCCTCAAAAGAGACAGGATCCTGGGAAGTTTTCAATACCTTGTACCATAGGCACCATGACCTTCAAGAAGGCCTTGTGTGACCTAGGGTCAAGTGTAAACCTCATGCCTCTCTCTGTAATGGAGAAGTTAGGGATCTTTGAGGTGCAAGCTGCAAAAATCTTACTAGAGATGGCAGACAACTCAAGAAAACAAGCTCATGGACTTGTAGAGCATGTTCTGGTAAAAGTTGAAGACATTACATCCCTGCTGATTTCATAGTCCTAGAGACTGGGAGTGCATGGATGATCCATCATCCG